>NW_009604519.1:93256-117742 GCF_000690535.1 Cariama cristata | reverse complement strand
ACGACACTGCCTCATTCAACCTCTACCTATTTACTCAGAGAGGAAAGCTGGGCCCTGTGATGTGAAGGCTCCATAGTAAAAGACACAAACTAATCTCCACTAAAGGTGGAGATGAAATAAACCTGTCTTTAGGACTGGAGGTAAAACTAAACTACTGACTCATCACAGCCTTTTACATGCCCCGTAGCAGAGGCTAAAGTGGTTACAACAATTAATTTCTTTCTTTGAAATGAAAACCAGTTGTTGCGGGCTCCTTTCGGTCAGCAGCAGAACGCACACTCCAGCAAGAGTCCCGCTGCATGTCTCAGTCCTTTATGGATTCTCCTTTAAAGTTTAAAATCCTATTTTACCTTCAGTTAGAACTGGCTAAAAACTAGTAGCTCTTGTTTTGTCTCCAGTTGAGCTCCTATTGCTATAACCAGAATGGATACGTTCTTATGAAGGGGCTGCAGTTTTAGAGGGATGAAAGAAGAGCCTGATGCTTAGGTTCACCCTGAGCCACCTCCTTCCTCCAGGGCTTCAATCAAGACCTTCCAGGTAACACTCCTGGTTAGCTGGTGGTGAGTCCTTATGTATTTATTCCCTGCAGACCTCTGTGTGGCAGCTGGAGGCAACTCTGGGACTGTGCAAAAACAAGAAGTGGTACTCGGGAAAGTACGCGCTGTGTTGCGTCCGCCAGCCAAGGTGTCCCTGCAGAAGCTGAGGACTTCACATCGGGACCCTGTGGCCCATCCATTGGTTTGAGTGACAGAGCTCAACTAGCAGGAATACGTGGCGAAAAGCTGGGAGGCAGATGGAAGAACAGGATCTCCCTCTTCCAGCAGCAGCAAACTATAACGTGGCTCAAACCACATCAAGAAATCACGCTCGAATGCCTGTTCTCAAGAGTCATTTAGGCACCAACCTCCAAACCTGCTCAGGGGTGGAGAGGAAACCAGGTGTCTAACGTGCTGTCAGTACTGGGGCAAAGAAGTGGCAGCAATGGTGTAGCAATGCGATCAGGAACACTGACACTTCCTTAGTGGGAGTAAAGGCATCTCCATCTAGCCTTTCATAGGCACGTTTAGCTAGGTCTTGATCCAGTCCTGAGCGCTCTGTCTCACACAGGAAAGGCCTGTGTTCCAGTTGCTTTTAGCTCTCACTCATGACTTCGGTACTAATCACACATTTTTTGCGAATATAGCATGAAGTATTCCCTTTAGGGAAGGGGACATTTAGATGGAGCCTACAAAGATCATACATTTTCTCTTCGGTTATAATTATGTATTACATTAGTGTTGTTTTTTAATGAACAAAACAAGCAACTTAATCTTTATAATCACACATTTGAAAAAAGAAATCGTTACAGATGCCTTTTTGCAGCATGCTTCCCCTGCCTGCTTCACTGGGAATCCCAGCATGTGCCTCTGAAACAGATACGCTGGCATTTGCCAGACTCAAATCCACAAACTTCTGGTTGTGCCAGTTTGTGAATTACAGACCTGATGTCTGCAAATGACTGGTTTTCAAAGGGAAGGCAGCCATCATTTCAAAGGCTGAGAAATAAATATATCATAAATCAGCATATGTGGATTTTATTTATAAAGATCTAATTAAATTTTGTTCTGTAATTTCAATATGCAGTATACACACACAGCATATATATTTTCTTTCTCTTTTGGCCATAAATACAAGTGATATACCTTATAATTCTCTTCTTCCATAATGTGCCTGGGTTTTGTGCTGGTAAAGTAACATCTTAGCCATTTGTAGTTTGTTACAGTGCACCATAGAATTTTTATTGTATGTTACAGTCTGGTTTGGAGATCATCCAACAAAGCGATCTGCTTCCTTTTAAAAAATAACATAAAATACTGCATTTTTCATAACATGTATAAAGCCATGCAGAAATCCAAGCACGGAAAATAAACACAGCATTGCCAACACCAAGCACTTAGCAGTCCTGTCTTAGGCCACAAAATCACGAGTTTGCCTTACAAATTTTGAGATTTCAAAGAAACATAATTTTGGGTTTCCTCTATTTGCCCTTCTTCCTTTTAAAACTTTTTGGTTGTTTTCAAGCTATTCTGTACAATCACAAAAGTTGTCAATTTACCTTCAGCTTTAAAGAATGCTGAAACTCTACATAATTACAGGATATGAGGAACCAGAGGTTTGAAAAACAGCCGTAACAAAATTTGTGGTAAAACTGCAAAAGCTGGTGCTGCTGCAGGCTGAAATTCACTACCTGGCATAGGGCTGACACATCCTCTTCCCTATTAACCCTCACCGCTGAGATGGTCAGAGAAATAAGCAGGAACTAAGACTGCCCTGAACACGTGCAGCAGTTGCTTGTCTCTGCTTCCCTTTGAAAATTCCAACTTTTCGGCTTACTATTTGACAGGGTTTCTCCTACCAAACCAAACTGTGTCCCTAGGCTGAAAAGAGTATGCTAAAATAATACGAAATATTTGCTTCAACCTAAAATATAATTTCACTTAGCAGAGTTTGGGATTATTTTTTTTTCCAGGAAACACTGAAAAAAAGGCATTATTGATCAATCCAAAGCAGGCACTGCTTCCCCCCAGCTTTTCTGCACGACTCTTACTCTGAAAATTGCTGTTATCACTACTCTTGTGGTGCTTCTAGTGCCCGACGGCAAGCCTCACCATGCAGATCCGTGTGCTGGTTCAGCTCCCATGGACAAAGACATCCATGCGCTCGCTTACAGGAAAGGCAACGGCCTGATGTCAGTGAGTGCTCAACTAAGCCACGCGGCGTGGCTGGGACTGCCCAAGGGATCAGAGCTGCACAAGGGGATTTTATGCTGTTGTCGTTTTATATACAAGAGTGACACGGACTTACCCCACCTCTACAGGAGACTTCTTAGTTACTGCGTTTGTTAAAGGGTAGAAAGAGGCAACATACCCTCTGCAGCGGCACAGCAATGGCTCCGGCAGGGACGGCAGCTTGCGAAGGGCTGGGCTGGATTCCCATCCACCATCTGCGCCCAAATCCTTAAAGTTCACAGGTTGGGCCTGCATATGAAATGCTCGGGCTTCCCTGGTGAAACAAAAGCATTTCATTGTAGTCAACAGGGCCAGACAAACAAGCATTAAATGATGGATCATCTGTCTTCTTCAGCCCAACCTCAGGCAGGACTCAAAAGGCAATGCACTAACAAAATGGGGTTCCAAGCACCTCGCCTTGGCTGTGTGTGGAGTCAGTTTTCACAGGCACCAAGAGAAACACTAAATCCCGTGCAGAGCAGAGCACATTGCTCACCACTCCAGGCAAGGCTGTTTTCACTTTACTGAGACCCTCATGAATTCATTTTAGCACCAAGATTTGAGCATGAGATCTTTTTTCCCTTCTCTCTTTCATGATTTACCAGGGATAGGAAACACACCCTGGTTCATCTCACCCTCTCGTCACTTCCAGGGCCAAGGCAAAGAGAAGGGACGGGGAGACCCAAACCTGCAGTCCTTCCACCCTTCAGTGCTAGGTCATGGGAAGGCTTTCTGAAAAGAGAAGGGAAGGCAGGACTGTACGAAACCTGCAGTCCTTCCACCCTTCAGTGCTGGGTCATGGGAAGGCTTTCTGGAAAGAGAAGGGAAGGCAGGACTGTACATTTATTCTAATTCAGACAAAAGGGCTAACTCTGAACTCATTTCAGGCCTCTCTATCCCTTTCGCTTAAGTTTGCTGCTGTTGTTGGTTTTCCTGCTGTGCAACAGAGGTGCAACCAGGGGTGCAACCTTCATGTGGCCTGGCACGTCCATCACGGCACCCACACACCAGCACGTGCCTATCATACGTGTACCCAGCCAGGTGCCTCACACAAGAGTGTGTCTGATCACACGCAAGCACAGCCCATGTCACTCTGCAGCTCATTTCTGCTCGGAAGATGCCTTGGTGAGCAAGGCAGTGGTGTCTCCACCAAAGCATCCAATATGCAGTTGCAGATTGGGCATCCAGAAACCAATGTTACCATCCAGTGCCAAACGCTCAAGACCCAGTTGTGCAAATGATGCACACAAGGAGCCCTTCCCCACACAAGCAGCCCTACAGCACATGCAAGAGCACCTGGCTCCAAGCACAGATCCATTTTCAGATGACTTGTTATGAAGTACATTAATTAAAGGGCATCTTTCACTGCAGCATTCGTTGCCAGCAGATGGACTGTGTGCAGCAGAGATACGCTTTCAGTGTTGACATGTAAGGGTACTGTCGCTTCAGCAGCGACAGGAAGGTGTTGATGGGATAAAGCCCACCCTCCCAGTAACTCCATCTCTGTAATCGTAGCAGGCCATGAGCCAGCCAGGCGTTGGTTTTCTTTGTTCCACAGTCCCCGCATTAACACTAAGCAAATGTCTAAAGACCCCAGTGGGATTGCAAAGACCTCACTCTGTGCTGGGTGCTGTTCATAAGGTAAAAGGCAAACCTTATGTGCAAGCTAACCAGCAAAAACCAGTTGTGGAAAGAGATGCAGGGTCAGATCCATTTTAGATGCCCAGGTCCTACTGACAAATCAGCTGCAGTCTGAAGGATGTGCATTCACCTGCCAACTTGGGGCCCCAGGGCCTTTGTGGAGTGGCTCACGCTGACCTCCCTGAGATCACACAGCGGGATGCAGCAAAGCAGGGAAAATCAGGCCTGTTCCCTCACCCGCTTCATCAAATTACACTGGTGTGAGCTGGACAGGTTCACCTCGGCGAGATGGAGGCAGCGAGGTGGAGCGTTTCAGCAGCTAACAGCACAGCCCCCATGTCCACGGCCATCACAAGGGACCCCGTTGGTCCCGCAGGGCACTGTGTTCTGTCCCCGGCAGCTGATGAAGGACTTTTGCTCCAGGGGGGGGGGAAAGAAAAAAAATGTAGTATGGTTCTCTGTGAATTTCAGTTGTTTCTTAAATATCCCCTTACATCTACATCAGGTCACATTGTCAGTCAGTTTGACACATAAAAGGGCCATTTTGCAAGGCAGCATTATGTGCCATACAGATGTGATCAATCACACAAAGCAAATAACCAGCTCCAACAACTACCTGGTTCCAACAAGGGCAAATGTCACCCCTGTGCCAGGGGCCAGCCCACAAGCCTTCCCACCCACATGGGGCACGTTCTTCAAAGATCACAGGATCTTGTAAGAGATGGGCCTTGTCAACGTGATCCTAATGCCACATTCCCAAACAGTGAGTGTCCTGTGCGAGAATGATTTCTGTCCTGAAAAAGTGAATCAAGTTCTGCCCAACTTTTAGGCCAAAGCAGCTCCCATGTCCACGCAAGGCTGCAAGGCTCCAGAAGGTGTCCTAATATTTACCTGCGCTCACAGGGCACTCGCGAAGTCATGACATTGACTTGTATGTGGTGGTCAAAGTGCCTGAGAAGGCTGTGGGTCTGCTGGCACAGCCTGAGCTCTCATGCTAGAGCATGTAGAGTGGATAAGGGAATAGATTGGGGTCAATATGAAGTAAAGAACTGTTCAGGAATGTCCCGCTGAAATAGCCCCTGAACTCTATGAAGATTTTGTAAGCAGCACTGTAAAGAGTCTTCTACTCGGCTTTAGCCCCCAACTTGTAAGGGCAAACCCACAATTAAAACAGACTGCGAAAACAGGGAAAATAGCAACACAAAGTGCCACAAACCCCCTGAGAGGAGAAATTCTTCATCCTCTGTCCAGGCAAAGACTGAATGCAGATGTAATGGCAGAGGCTTCTGCAGTCTCTTCTGCAAGGTTTCCCAGCGGGTGCCCCGGCAGCAGGAGGGCAGCCCTCTGCGGGAGCCTGTCCTGCGGTGGCTGGGGCTGGGGACGGTCGCAGGGCAGGCGGGGGACAGCCTCCGCATCTGCCCTGGGGACAGGCAGGGAGGTGCCTTCCACATCAAGGCTTGTTTCTACAAACTCCTCCTGCCCTGCGTGGGCCGTGTCCAGGCCCCAGTCAAGGGCGGGTGTCTCAGGCCAGAGCTCAGATCTGGTCGGGGTGGATGAGACACAAACCTCCAAAGGTATTTCCAGCATTACACCAGCCAGCACTCGCCTTTCTCTCCCAACATGTGAGAGGTTTGACTGGTATCCTCATAACCTCTGCTCTAAACAAAGCGACAAAACCATTAAGTAAGACAAAAGCAAATAAAATCTGGATGGTGAAAGAGCCCATGTGTGGGGAAAACACAGCATTGACCCAATAGGGCAGGGAGCAAAAATTGCAGCTAAAATCATAGCTTGGGTCGGCATGGATCGGCCTGACCCGCAGCACCACATTGAGACTCCTGTGTCACAAAAGCTCCTTTTCTGCCAGGCACCACACAGCAGTACGTGCAGTAGGGTGTCCAGCAATACCCGCTGTGAGGATGGCAGGGTTAAATCCTCTCTGGGGAGGAGCCAGATGCTCCAGAAACCCTTAGCCATGGTAGAAATAGAGCTACAGCAGTCTCCACAAAGAGCTCTCTTGCTAATTGAGCAAGCGAAGGCTTTTCTGGAAGAGAAACAAATACATTTGCAGACAGGCTAAAACAATAAAGGAAAATTTAAAAGGCTGAACAAAGGGACCGGAAAGTCAGAGACAGAAGTTAAAATCTCAGAAGCAGCTGCCTGCAAGTGGGCAGCGGAGGCTGCGGAGCCAGCGAGAACTCGCCGTCTCCATCCTCCCGGCCGGCCAAGGCCCTTCACCTGCCCTGCCAGGGGAACAGGAGGCACAGCAAGAAGCTGCAGAAATCAAAAAGATGTTTCAAACAGCAGTAAATTATCAAAGCCAGAATCTGCACCTAGGATTTAAAAAAAGTGTTGAAGCTATGCACTCTCCTTGGGGAGGAGCCAAACGCCAGGGAAAGCCAAAGGTATCGGGGTCTGAGCCATGAAGAGAAACACGAGGGGGACCTGGGGACAAGAGGTGGCTACGAAGGCACTCGTGAGCGTGGCAGGGAGCTCGAGCTGCTGCCTGTCCCTGCCTTTGGGAGCAGGAAAGATTACGAAGCTTCATCATAGACCTTTTCCAAACAGAAGGATGCAGACTTTATTCTTCCTGTGGTTCAACCATCTCAACCAGCTTTAAGTCTGCAGAGGTACAGGGTGAGGATGCAAAATCCTGAACCCCCCAGGAGAGGTGTTGCTGCAAGGCGATGGCTGGCAACGGGAGTCATAAAGGCCCCAGTTCTCCATTATGCATTGATACTCAAACTTGCAGAATGTAGAAATTAGTCACCAAGAATATGGTAGAGCAAATCGCATTTCTGCAGAAGAGACCTGTTCACAAGTTGGCCATTTTCTCCAACACAAACCACGTGCCTTTGACAGATTTTCAAGGAGGATTATACTGAGATCCTGAGCTTCAAGGAAAATTAAGAGGTGCCTAAAGCCATTTACACTGACTACGTTTAAGCAAGATGCCTGAGTGTAGAGGTGTGCTTATATCCCTGTGTTTCCTTTAATGTCAAAAGAAGAGATGGGCTCCTTACGACATTCACAGATACAACCCCCAAAAGCACCATTAACGGAGCTGCTTTCTCCCAGCCATAGAGGAGCTGGAGGGAGATGGGTGCCTGGCTCGTGGAGCTGAGCAGAGCGAGCAGCTCCAACCTTGCCTGCCTCTGGAAGCAATTCCTTAATGCAGGAACCCACCTAGATCCTGGTCTAACTGCTAAATCAGATGTTGATTACTCCCTTGATGTTCTGTTCCTCCTGATGCCGCAATGAGAATTGCTGCCTGTTGCATTACTGCGGTGCTGCTGAAGACGCTTCAGTCAAGGGAGTGGTTTGGTATGATTAATGCAGACCGTCTCTTTTCACACACTGTGGGCCAGATTTGTATGGTAAAATCCAGTCGTTCCTTTCAAATGACAAATTTCATACGTATGATTGAAAACTACTGGATTATTTCAACAGCGTTATTCTGGATTTACAGCAACGAAACTAAAAGGAAAGTTAGAATTTGCCTATCCTTGACAATTAATTAGGAGTAATACAGGGTGTGAATTTAAAACGTTAGTTATTACTAAATTATAATAATAGTTATTACTGAATTGCTCTTCAGAATACAACTGAATTAGAACAAAGATACCCTTCGTTCTGGAATAAAATGGTAGGATTTAGGAACAGGCACTCCAGAGTAGTATCTTCTTGTTATTTCCTAACTGTGGAATAACAAGTATAGCAGTGAAGATTTAGCAAGATGGCCCTTTTATGCTTTACCTGCTGGGCACCAGAGAAACTACCCTCCACCTTAGTTTTTTCAAACCCAGTTGACTGTCCTGAAAAGAATTTCTGTTCATAAACGCAGTGTGAAATTCTACAGGGCTCACCTGCACCACTTCCTTTCAGCATTAGCTCTCACAGCTAAACTCCTGATTTATTCAAAACGGAAAAAAAAATCACACAGAAAAGAAAAACAAGCGTTTGTAGGAGTATGGCAACGTCTTCCATACATGCTTGCCCCGTGAGTCAGGGTCCATCCAGTGTACTGGCACATCCTGCAGACTTGCACTAACTTGTGGGGCAGAGCCGTAGGTGTGCACAGCCCAGTCGCATGGAAATCACCCAGAGAAACCAGAGAGAAAACTATGGAGCTGCCATATAGGACACAGTTTCCAAGTAATTTTTTCCCAGGATATCAGCATGCTGCTCATTTTGCTCCACACTATCAAAACTGCGTATGTACTAGAACAGCAGCTCCTTGGTGTTGGACTCGGGGCATTCTGGAGGAGCTCTGACGTCTCTGCAATTATAACCAACATTGCCCTGTGCATCTTCCAGCGCTTCTGCTGAGACTGGGAAACACAGGCTTGTCTAAGCCTGAGGAGTGATTCAAACTAAGGTTGTGCATTCAAAGCACAATGGCTGTTCCTGCAAAATGCCACACCTGGACACATTTATTCTGGAAATAAACGTGACTTGATACTATCCACCTCAGTCCTTTGGACAGTTTAGTTGCACTGGCTTTAAAAGCCAATTAGGCTAACATAGAACAACGCTCTATTTATTCTACAATGAGTTATGCAGGAATATAGATGATGGAATGAGTCCATCCCTAAAATTAAACCCAGAAAAGCACACACTGAATTGCATATATTAATAACCAGTGTATATCATTTCAGTGCTCAGAAGACCAAATGGCCCTCCTGATTAGGACAACTTGGGTGACTATCTGTCAGCAAGATTTCCACTCCCAAAATATTGTTATCTAATCTGAAAGCTAGGCAGTTTTTC
Source organism: Cariama cristata (assembly GCF_000690535.1). Lineage (NCBI taxonomy): Eukaryota > Metazoa > Chordata > Aves > Cariamiformes > Cariamidae > Cariama > Cariama cristata. The sequence continues at coordinate 108,563 of NW_009604519.1, read as the reverse complement.
TTCAGTGGCTTGGACTGTGATTTACAGCATGGTGTATCAGCCCAAACCTCCTGAATAATCTTAATTAAACTCTGAGGGTGAAAAATTAATCACCATAGTTATTTTATTATGCATGACCAGTAAAAAAATTACTTCAAATTTACATAATGTCTAACTGAAAATTATTTAGTAGTCACATTGAGACTTAGATTATTATTAATTATTTAATTTGTTCTCTTATCATCAGGGAGGAACAGGCAACATTTTGGCACCAAGTTTCTGTACGAGGAAAGGGAAGGGGCTGCTTTGGTGTATTTCTGCCTTTTCCCACAGGTGGCCGGGCTCCATACCTGCTCTGGCACACTGCAATAATGCCAAATGTCTTCTCCTCTCCCCAGAAACAGCTCTTTATCAGCACTCTGTCTCCAAAAATACTTTTACCAGTAATGTATAACATACATTGTATGCCACTAATTAATCTCCAAGCCAGCCCTGTGTGGAAACAACTGTTCTCGGTGCTGAGCAGGATTATATGCAGGTTTCTCAAACGGGCAAGAGAACATGCTGGGACAGGAGCTTCCCTGCAGATACCTGTCCTGCAGGTGCTCCCAAAAGAGCCACCCTTTGCATCACCACGGCATGCAGAGGACCCAGCTTTACCATCACCATCCGCTCACTTCGGGATGTCTCTGACACCTGCCTTGTCCCTGCAGGGGACACAAGCCCTGCACAGGGCTGCTGGGGTGAAGCTGTTGCCACCCCTTGGGTCCCTTCAAGGCACCTGAGTGACAAACTGAGCCTCCAAGCAGCAGGTTGGTGCCAGCCAAGCCCTTACCCTGCTGCTGGGGTGAAATAACCTCTCTCTACTGTCTGTGTGTTGTCTTGACTCCTCCCTGAGGGAAACTTATCCGGGACATCTTCATGGACCTCTGTGACCTCCTCAACCAACTGCAGCACCTGACTTACTGAAGAATCGGGCTCTCCCTCTGAGGAGTTGAATGAACTTCTCCCTGAGGTCCAATCAGCACCTAAGAGTAGTCAGGGAGAGACACAGCCACGGCAGGTTTCCTCAGAAACCTCCCCCAGTCTTTTCCCCATCCCCAGCTTTTTCCCAAGACATGCCCTGGACGCCTCTGCCAAGGGCACACACTGTGCTGGGGCTGGCAGCCTGCACGAGGGAAGGCCCATAAATCACAGTGCGGGACACGCCGCAGCACTTGCTGAGAGCAAAGAGGAGCATATTGACAGGTCTGTCCATACTATCAATATATCAACCCAGAAGAGATCCCCCAAGGTAAAGACAACAACCTGCTTTATCAAGTTATCACCTTAATGAGCCAAGATTGCAAATAAAAGACAATTGTGTGGGCTAATGCCTTGGTACAAAACCAGATAAAACAGAATATGAACTGGCATGATCTCTGCAAAATGCAGTAGACTATTTATACTGATTTTCCTTAAGAATACCAATGAGAAATGTTGAAATTAAGAAAGTATCTCAAAAATTAGCCTCATAAGGAAGTCAAGGAGCACCTGCCAAACTATTACCTGCTGCATTGCATTTGAAAGCTAATACGGAAAATTATTACACCATGAGAGTCCTTACTACTAGTTTCATCATCTGCAAGAAATCATTGGCCCATGATAACATCAGCCGGAGATCAGCCTGGATGTTTCTTTCTAGCCCTACCGAAATGGCTTCCAGCCATACGCCACATGGCGTAACATCGCTCCTCATTTCTACTGACGCTGCACCAAGAAGCCACAGCAGTGGACTCAGAGCTATCGTGCTGCTCTGGGCTCCACAAACACAGACACAAGGCACTCCCAGCCCTCAAGAACTCGAGGAGATGATTTAAAGAGCATGAAAGGTTTTACCATCACCTGCATCTACTGGCTCTGGTGATTCTCAATATTATAATAATAATAATAACAACAACAACAGCAACCCTTGGGAAACTGGTGCTTTTGTAATTGCTGGGCCTGCTCCAGCCTACACTCAGTTTTTCTCTCTTGGTTCAAATACTACACTGACTGGGTGAAAGGTGGTCCTCTGTGCTTCTGCCACAACTTCTTTAAACAGCTGTCTCAATGTTTCCTGATTACAAAAGGGCAATTTTAATTTCATATATAATGGAAATACTTTGTTTATTGAAAACTAGATTTCTGTTAATTAAAACCATTTAATCACCACCTTGATAACAGCTGGTAAAACAGACAGTGTTTTTAAAAACTAGAACAAAAGGTAAAATGTTTCATTTCAGGTTCTTCTAAAGGAAAACAGGCTTCCCGTTATCTTCTTAGACATGATAATGACTTTTTTTTTTCAGTTTTGAGAAGAAGCAAAATGATACTTAACCTAGAGCTCTTCTTTACCGGTCCCAGAGCGGGGGAAATGCTCTCAACTATCAGATAAGGAAAGTGAGGCAGAGATCGATTAACAGAAGAGGTCAGAGACCATATACAGGGACAATGGCTTGGAGAGTCCAGATTTTCTGGCCATCTACTACATTACCGACAGGATCACCACACAGAGAAAATTTCATTTGTAAGTACTCCTTCCTTCTGGTTGGTAAGTCACCAAGGTGACAGCATGGACGAGGACCGTGTCCTGACACTGCCAGGGCCACCCCTGCCAACCTCCCCTGCTGCAGCAGGACAGGCGGCATTTCCGAGCTTTTCTAAGTAGAATGGTAAGTGGGAAGGTAACACCATAAAGTAACTTACACACAACTAAATCCCCTCATTTGATAGCCCCAAAAGCTAAGCGCCACCTCATAACATGCTATGTGCCTACGCCGAAGTGCTACTGGACCAAGGCTCAAACAGCAAAATAAAGATCTGGAGGCTAAGACTCCATTGGACCCATAACTGAGAAGAGATGTTGTCAGTCAGTCCAGTGCATATATTTATATATCAGTCTTCAGAGAACAGCACGGCTCAGTTGTCCTCATGTGTTTGTATGCCTGGGGAGAGGTTTCCAGTTACACAAATTTATTGCAAGGTGACACTACCAGATCTGATTTCTTGAGAGAGATAATGAAGTCCAGGACTTTCTGGCAAGGAGCAGAAATGTCAGTATGACAAGCTGATCGCTTACTATACCATAACTTAATACATCCTGTGCGTGTTTGGGAGGATGTTTTTGATGAACTAGCAACCCAAATTAGCAAGGAATTTTTAGCATGTGCCTGCTCTTCTCATACGTCAGGTATCAGGATTCACCTTGAACGGGGAGACCATTCCCTAAGCATGACTCCGTTTGCTCTAGCATTGTGATTTATGACTCCAAGGTGCTTGGAGGGATGAGTGGAGAGGTGGGAATGTCCACAATTATTCAGGGAAAGCAGATGCTATCAGACAAGACTGCACCATCAGTTTCCAGATCACACAGCTCTCTTCTAAACAGGACAGCAGAAACAGCTGCCAGCACTGTCTGCCTCTTGATGACCAGGATAAAAAAAATGGACAGTAATATCCTATTCTCCAACATGCAGAGGACACTTTTGGAGTGATTTGCAGTGCCGCCTGATCCCAGACAGTTAACTAAGTCCTTCTTTCGTAAATCCCTGCAAGAGCATGAAGCGAGGTTGGTGATTCTTTTGCTTCCAGCAAAGCAAAGGACTCTGCAGGGGCAAGTTAAACATTGCAATAGTGGACTTAAACACTGCAATGGTGGATCATAGAGGGATGAAACAAAATGGCTGACACGAGTGTTGGCAGTTTGTAACTCACACTGCAAAGGAAGAGAGTAGGTTTAGGCCTACAGCTTTGTTATCTCACTGTAGTCAGATTCTGTTTACAAGACTGATGAACACAACAGCTAGAGAAGTGAAACTGTTTACTTGTAGTAAACTGCTGATGCTCACAGCTTTTGCTCCATGTGCCTCTCATGTTGCTTTCCCATCCTTCCAAATATAGTCTCCGGTGACAGCCAAGAACTGGAAGGCTTTTAAGCAGGAGTCTCTTCCCAAAGGGCACTGTGCAGTGCAGTTTGGCCTTTGTATGTCACTGGCACTCAGGATACAGAGAGAAATTATCTTTCTGGAGATTACACAGGAATCCATACAAACTCAGAAATGGGGAGATTAATTGCTGGAAATAATATTACCAAACCTGTATACCATGTGAAGTGTCTGCTTGTGCAGGGTGTTTATGCATGCGTATGTGTGTATCTTTCCATTTGTGGGTGTATATACATACAATCTGCCCAGAATTTCACAACTTAAGTTAACTAGGTGGAAGGCAAAGAAGGCTGTGGGGAGGGAACAGAAGGATGCATCCATTTCTTCTAGGAACCGGATGATTTGTTAATCTAGGGAATTCTCACTGATGTGCTAGCCCAACACGAGTGCTGGTCTACTGACCCAACCCGTGAATTCAACTCCTGATCCTCTTTTGTTGCCACGGGACAGTCCATAAACATCCTTTCTGCTTCCTCTTCCCTGTGTCACATGGATTCAGATCCAGAGCTACTACAGAAAAAGAAGTCAAGTAATTTTCAAGAGCCAGAGAGAAAGAGCAGTGATCTGAAGACAGAAAAGGAAGGGATGGATGTGACAGAAAAAACAACCTTCAATTTATCAGCACAGAAAAGGTACCTCAGGTACTGCCAGAGCCCATGAGGTGGCACACAGACTGAATACGCTTTGAGAAAAGCAGCTGAACAAGCAGACATCAGGTGACAATAAAATACATGCTCCTCAGATATAGTAGTAAGTGAAATGCTGGTCCACTGAAGTGCATGGGAGTTTTGCCATTGATTTTACTGGGGCCATAGTTCCACCCTGGTCCTTTATTTCTTCTGTTGACAACACTGTAAACAGCCTGACTAAGTTATAAAGTGGAAACATGCCCAAGGCACTGCTAGTGATGAGCTATGTTGCTGTAGGTGGTAACTAAACTGTAAATAAAGCTGTAACTCTTTGGACTTTGCTCACAACAACGTTTTTTCCTGACTAGAAATTCAGGTTTGATACAGAGCAGGGAGAACACACTGACTTTTAAAACCTCCCAGGGCAGACTGACATGGAAGACCAAGCTGATGCCAGGACACAACTAACTGACTTCTCCATCTTAGAAAAAGTTATCTGTGCTCTGCAAAGCTCCAGTGTATAAAATGTATATAAGCAGACCTAAAAAAATAAAACCGAAGTAAAATCTCTGACATCAGCTGAAAAAAGAACATGCCAGATAACAGCTCTCTGGGCCTAGGGCTTTTCATTCCTTTCCATATAGGTCTTGCTGGAGATGAGTTGACTTGGTTTTGGAGCTGGCTCCTGAGCCCACACCTCCCAAATTACTGGACTCTCCAGGAACCTTCCAAAAGCCCAACACCTTTACAGAGAAGGCACCAAATCTCCTACTTTGCAAGGGAGAGCTGGGGATAGTCAGACTGATAATTATAAAGTTGGAGCTACCTTCCTGCTCTCACTCGCAATCTGGGCTTTCTTGTGACAAACCCTTCTCTTGTTTTATTTCCCAAAGCAGAACCGTCCAAGCAGTCCAGCAGCTGGGTGAAGCCAAACCTGGGAGCTGACCTGGGGAACGGTCGGTGAAAGTCATAGCTGCACTCAGAAGTCAGGCAACAGAAAGAGGAGAGGAAGGGGTCAGAGTATCTGTTTAGGAAAGAATTTTGTTTGAAGTTTTAAACAACAGAAATGTTAATAAGGACGTTATTTTGATGTTTCTAAAAGCTAGCAGAAAACCCTGCAGAATAACAAGGTTCGAAATGGTGATCCCTGAAACGAGTCTGTCTTCTCTGGTCCATACTGCAAATTCATGCATTTCTAGCCTGTGTCACTCAGAAGAGCAGTATGGTTTCATGAGATAAGTTTACCAGATGTCATGCTGACAACACACACTCCTTGCGCTATGTGAGCAAACCCCTCAGTGTAATGCCAGCAGTGCACAAACCTACAGCTGAAAGACATACAGGTGTTTAGATCTCCTAATCTAAGCTCCAAATCTCACTCGGAGCCATCTTTGGTTCCTCATGCATCTTTTGATCTAATCCTTGTCCTGACTTGAATTGGTGATATTGCCACTGGCAACAGGCAAAGTCAGGAATGTAAGAACAAAGAAACATAGAACAGAGAGAGACCATCCAGGCCATAAAGCCCAACTTCATGAAAAACTCATGAGCCTGGAAACTTATCTTCCATCCATTTCTTCTATCTTGTCAAATAAAAGTTCTTACAGCGCCCTGTAAACAGACTGGTACAGACATTTTCAGTTTGGACAATGAAAGTCCATTTGTTGGTTTTTTTTCATTTAAAAAAATTCCTATTAATGAGACCAAAATTAATTTGAGTATTTTCATCTTTCAGATTAACAGAAAACTAAGTTATTGTTAAAAAATTACTTTACTAGATTGATGCTGATTTAACGAGTGCCAGAGTAGTTGGCTTCTCAAAGCCAAGCCTGAAATGATCTATTATACCCTTTAAGAGCTCCACTGATTTCCCTGGCCTTGCACAACCACCCAGCTCCTGGGTATCAGTCACGCACTGGACATTAGAAGTGGAGAGAGAACACTTAACTATCTGTCACATGTCTGTTCATCAAGGCAGCAAACGGTGGAAATACTAATACTGACTGTTCAAAGGAAGATGAAATAAGAAAGGATGTGCTCTCTCAATACTGCGAGACTCAAGATATTATAGAAAGATGCCAGTAAAGCAGACAGAAAAAGCAACGTCCATTACTATTTACTGGAACCCTATTTTTTCAGTAGCATCACACATAAAATGCCTGCTCCTGTTTCCACCAAAGAGCAAAATTCCCACTGGCTGGCCTAAGGATCAGGCCCACTACATATTCAAAAAAGTTAGAGCAGCCGCTTTCAAAGTCTCTAAAAGGGTTTTTATGATGCTGCCTAATTAATTCAGAAGCAAATAGATTATTTCTCAGGAGGTGAAAAGCAGGAATTATTTAAAAGCTGCCTTTAGGCAAACTACCAGGGAATAAGAAAAATGTAACTACTGGTTATGTCAGATTTCATTTTCCAGATCAAAATTCATTGTGTCAGCTCCTTTTCTTTGTTGCGGTTCTTTAAAGATGTAACGAGAACCCTGCATGCGCGGAAAAAGAAGGTGCTGCTTTGCAGAGCAATGCAGCTCCAGATACTGGAGAGCTACATTTTACTGTACTTTTGCCCACCTAATAAATATCTTCCAAATGGGAGTATGAGTATGTGGGGGAGGGCAAGGCAGTCAAGGAAACAGAAGACGTAGGTGCTTTCCCCTCATCTCCAGGTTGCCTCTGCATGGGACAGGAAAGCTTTTCACATATTGAATTGTGCAATATAAGTGATATTATGGGTCAATTATTTAAGTGGCACATGACTGTAACCCCTTAGATTAACTTCTGCATAAAAGAATATAGGAATCCTTATCTGGAGGTCTTCTTCTAAATATGTAAAGATAGGGTTGAAGGGACAGCAGAGCTGCAGATAAAAGTCCCATAGTAGGTCAGTGACGGGGCTAGAATTAGCCAAGGTCCTCTGCTTTTACCTGCCAAAGGCTGCCTCCAGATTTGCAATCGCTGTAGTTTGGCACAGCTCTGCTGAAGCAACTCCCAACTACACCTGTCCACACCAGTTCTCATTTTGGCCTGGGAAGGTTGCAAATGTTTTTAGAAAGTATGGTTGGAACATCAGAAGACCAAAAAAGTACTAAACACCCAAGTCCTAGTGGAAGTCAATAAACTCAACTTCCATTACACCCCTTGAAACAACCCACCTGAGATGGAGAGTGATAGGAGAGCTCTCATCTTAATACATCATGTATTGGTAATTTAGAAAAGCTTACTTAGTATTAGCTCTGTGTGTAAGAGGTTTGTGCTTCTTAATCCCATCTAAGCCTTCTAAGACACTGCTTTTTAATTCAAGGTTTTACAAGAGAGAGTGTTAAACCCTGTCTTGCACAAAGAAGCAAATGGTGCAGGGTTGGAGAGCAAAGGACCCCATGAAAAGCACAGCAAGTCCGGAATGCTGCAAAAGTCGGTTTAGTGGCAGCCCTCAGGGCCCTGGATGGGCAGAAGGGAGGATTGGTGGGCACAGCCCAGCCCACTTGACCAAAAGTCTTTTATACTTTGCAATATTTTTTCTAATTTGCTGCAGTACTGCTGCAGAGACTCTTCAAAACTGATTCCCTCTGCTTTGCCTGAAGGATGTGGGAATCATTCCTATGCAACAGGACTAGCAAAGGCCTCTGCATTATTCAGTCCCACTACAGTGTCAGCCTTGTTGGTTCTCTCCACGCACAGTATGAATTTCACCCACAGCAATAAAAGCCCAGCTTCTGGAAACCACTAGGCTGGAATAATAGTGTGTCTTTGCAACTGATTCTGGCTCCCAGCACCATCGAGGTGATGGCTGCTGCTCCCCAGCCACGGTCTAGGTTTACAGGGGAGTGCTGCTGCTTAGCTGTTTTTTGAGGTCGGGGTGGTTTGTGTTCCATGGGAATTCTGAAGACCTTTAAATATTCAAACTTGGGCTTAGCCAGTCAGATTCAGAAAACACCAGCATTTGAGAGGGCTGGCTCAACCTCCTGTTTTTCTGGGATGCCCTCCAGGTACCTGAGGACTCTAAAGCAGAGAAAAGAGGACAGTCAATAATTCACACTTTTACAGGACAAAATTCAGATAAGCCTGAGCAAGCCAAGCCAGTCATGTACTCTGCTGAGGCTTAGCTGCTTCAGTCCTTAAATATTTTTAGCTGACGGCTCCTTTGAATTCTAAAGGAAAATTAAGAAGCTTGCTGTTCTAAGAGGTTTTGCAAATCTCCTTCCTTTTAATTCTCCTCATGTAGTCTGTCTGGGTGTGTTCTCATTACAACTAGGAAAGACCTGAAGATCTTGTTTCCAGGCTCTTCAGTGTGGAGCAGATTTGAATTCAAGTCATAAGAATGTGAAAACAAAAGAGCTAATGTTGAAGAATTTCCTTACTCACCAGCTTTCCCTAGTCTTGACTTAGATCTTGGTGACTACTAACTTCTGTATCTTTTCACAACTACAGAGCCAAAATCATATTTGATGTAAAACTGCTGAAGACATGATATTTACATTTCTTCATAGACTTGTCTCTATTTGAATATATTTGCTGCTTGGGCCTTAAATGGCCTTGAAGAAAACAAAGGGCTGACCTAACAGCTGTGGAGTCAATAGGAGTCATTTTTGACTCCAGTAGGTTTTAGATCTCAGGTCTATACAGCGAAGCAGGTACTGTGGTGGTAAAAGTGAGAGTTGTGACTTCAGTCAGAGATGGCCAGAGACAAAGGACTAAACCCCTTCATGCAATTCACTGACCCTTCAAGAATATCTGAGATGCAAAACTCCTTTGCAGGTATCACACAGGTGAAGTTCTGTGGAGAACACGGAGTTGTGCACAGTCACTTCTCATGTGTCCTCCTAGGAAGTCTGGGGTGGGATGGGGAGACAAAGGGACAGGGAACATCACTGGGCCAGGCAGCTTCCAGTTCTCCTCTTTTCAAAAAAGACAGAGAAAAAAGGAAAAAAAAACCTGCCTGCTGAGAGGAGACCCTCATTTAGTCATTATTGTGGAAGCCTTGGAGTAGCGTAAAGGAGATTCAGACGAGGACATCTACTTATGATTATTTTATAGCCCTCGTAATGTTCACAGCAAAGTAATGCAAGCAAGGACTCATTTCTGTTACAATCAAGAAAGTGTTTATGTTGGCAGAAAATGTATCTCTTCAAAGCCTATTAATGCAGCATTACAAAGACAGAACAGTAAGTTACTCAAACTGGAGATCAAACCTGTTTACTTTGATGAAAGAAATGGTTAAGGGCAACAAAGGGTGCAGCAACATCTGACAGGCCAATACACTGAGCCCAATCCTGCAACGCTTCCTCTTCCAATGAGGCCAGAAATCTAAATAACACAAATGATACGAATACACACAGCAGCTCTGTTATTTCTAGCCGTAGTTAGGAATAAAACCAACCAGGCCATTTGTCAAGGTGCAGCCATGCAAAACACAATGGCATTATCCTAAATGACACGCAAATAAATAACATTTCCATTAAAGTTTTTTGGTTGCTTTAGCCACATATTGGCATTCACACTTGCTAAGTAGAAAATGGTTAGTTTTCAATAGGCTCTCCTGGGAGCACTGGACAGCAGGGACACTTCAAGACAGTTTATTACTATTTTCTCACTCTCAGTTTCCCTTGGGTGGCTTCTGGATTAGCCATGCCAGGACAGAGACACTTGGGCTGCCTCCAGGCAGGACAGCTTGCTTCAGCAGAGCCTCTTCATTTGTGTGAATGTGACCGTCCTGCTCTCCGCAGGCAGCCGGAGCGTCTCCGTCCCACATTCCTGACACCGGGACATCACTCCCATGCCGGGATGTGCACGGCGCAGACATCCAGGCACGTCGCGTGGAGCCAGCCTGAATAGGAATTGCCGGCGCTGAGCCAGAGTTAATAAGGCTGGTGAGACCTGAGCTGACTTCTGCAGTCATGAGTGCAGGGAGCCAGGTCAGGTCCAGCACTGCACCAAGGCACTATCCTCCCCCGGAGCCAGGAGTGCTGGGAAACGTGGCACGGAGAGTAGCTCAGATCCCGCAGAGTTTGTTAGGACCAGCTAGACTTCTGTCATACAGACCTGCCTGGGTATTTTATGCTACTCTTCCCAGTACTCATATTATCTACTTTCCTTCCTTAACTGAACTATCCTGGCCTCTAACACGTAACGGTGAGCTGACCACGTTTGAAATTCATTTATAACAAAATTAAAATACTCTGATGAGTTACACCCAATCTTCAGTGCAACAGTTTTCAGCCAGATGGTCAGGCTATCATGACCATCTAGTCTGATCTCCTAGTTAACATGGGTCACAGAATTTCCTACAGCCGGTTGGTAGGATTTGCTCTGAGAGCTCTTAGTCACCAAAGCACTGGGCCAGTGTGGTTCTCCATCAGCCAGATGGTGGCTTGAGCAGTGCAATCAAGCAGGATGGGTCTTTTTGCCAGTAGACAGTATCACTGTCATGCAAGATTCAGAGAGATACAGAGGGCTTCGGTGCCCTGGCAGTCTGCTGGGAGCTCCGAGCGCTGGTGCTGAGCTCTTGCAGCCAGTTCCCATTGGCAGGGGGCCAAATCACAAAGCCCTGCCTCCATTTGTAATGAAATCAAGTGGAGTTTTGCTTAAGTAAGGGCTGAGTCAGTCATGAGTCAGGATTCATGGACTTGGCCCAAAACACACATAAATTTAAAAATAATTGCCTTGAGTGCTTGGATAAGTTTTCAGCAACACTGGGGAGATGTGAATAATTTTGGTCCAGTAGGAAGATCAAAGAACGCTGAAAACATCCATGTTACCCAGCCTCATGGGCACTGTCCAGCCCAACCACAGGAGCTGTTTGCTTCCCAGGGTGAGAACCTCAACCCATGGGTGTCAAAGAGTGAAATCATAGCTACTCTTTGATGTATTTATATGGGTGGAGATTCCAGGTCATGCAATGAAATGGAATTACTCACACCCTTTTGTTCCCAAGGATTAAAGCCTTTATCTTCATATTCTCAGTTGGAATATCATAATGTTTTGGGAAAGAAACCCTAAGATCTATACCAGTTATATGCTACTGTTCTTTTAAATATATATGATATGTGGTTAGCCTTCAGGATAGAATATAGCAGCATAAGAGCAAACAAATGAATTAACAGTAAAGAATGGTGTACAACTCCGAACAACTGAGTACGGCCTATCGGTATGGGCCCGATCTTTTTTTTTCCTCACTCCCACGGAGCACTCATCACTTGTAATCATATGGGAAAACTGCACCAGCAAAATAATGTATTGTTAATGTTCCTATGTTGATTCTTTTCTGCCTATGATATCTTGCCCTAGCTTGAACAGCCCCAGGCACATCTATTACACTCATCCAATAGAGACAGTTCCTTATGGTTTGGAGGTAATGAGGAGATCCATGAAAGTGTTTGCCTGCTTGGTACCAAGTTCATATCTTAAATGATAAGCATGACCCCAACAGATGAAGTAACTTCAGGAACAAGAATAATAAGTTAACAGGTATCGGCTATTCTGTAATAACTATCTTTGTGCTTGCTCGCCCCTTGGCAAATACAAAGTAAGCCAAAGTAGTTTTCCCCTTCCACAAAAAAGGAGATAGCTGCATTGCCTTTACTGGGGTAAGAGCATGAACAAGGCAATTGTGGTGAAGAATTTGACATGCAGGAGCTTGTTACACTGCAGTAACTCGCCTGTATGTCAGAGCCCTTAGCACAAGCAAGACTCAGAACCAGTGCATGTCGTAAGCTGGGAATGGAAATAAATGATATTGGGCAGGCAAAGCTAGAGAACCTCAGCACTTCTGTCATGGTTCATACAGGCAAACTCTCGTGCTACGTATTGAAACATGCTAAACCATTTGGCATTATGGTAATTATTTGCTTTGGTGACATCTTGTGATCTGTGTTGGCTAGCTAGAAGAGGTGTGAAACAGAGCAGCTATTAGGACTAATTATCATTATTTACCTTCAGCACGTGCAGAGAACCACACCACAGAGTGCTAGGTGCTGTACAGGACACAGCAAGGAACAGCCACGCCACTAAATACGCAACTGAAGTGAGCAGTATGTGTCAATTCACAGTTTTAAAATATGTCTTACGGTATCTATGTGCTTCTCAGTCATTTAGCAAATCAGACCTTAACCACAGTTTCTGTAGGACTTTACTATATAGCAGTAATAGAGTACATAATTCTATTTTCATTCCTCAAGTAAAGCCATTAGGTGAGTATCCTGTATCCACTGCAAAAGAACATGATGTCTAGTGCTTATGGTTTCAAGGCAAAGTGTCAGTATCTCAAGCACACCCCGAAGCAGAGATAGCAAAACCCAATTAAAGACTTAAATTTAAAAACCTACCTCATGTCTTTACGATGCTAGCTTTGCATTTTGGTTTTTTTTGTTTGTTTGTTTTTTTAACATTTGAGCAAGATGGAAACTTGATAAGGTCCAGAAGAAGTTGGAGAAAACAGCCAATGAGAGCCAGACAAGTAACTACAAGCGATGAGACCAGCACAACACAGAGCAGCCATGGCACGGGCGCTTTACTCACTACTCAGCATTTTGCAGACTTATCTAAGAGGACCTTAATAGGGGATTTCATGCTCTATTCCTTCATTGGACAACCACAAATTGCATTCATCTGCCATCAGAGCAGACCGCTGACCATAGGCTCAGAAAAATGCTTTCACAGAGATCCCAATGAGAGCTTCTTCCTCATCCTGCCATTACTCGGGTAATCAGCGTGACCCAGTTGTGACTGTAAGAGGGCCAAGGACTTGCAAAAGACTCAAGCACATGCTTAAGACTGAGCACAAGAACAGCTTTAGTGAAGTTAAGCACATTTATGAGTGATTTCGTAGAGTTGGGCTGAACTCTGCAACTGCTCGGCATTTTTGCTGATTGCATCGGCATCAATAAAAGGATTGTTTCAAGAACAAGTATCAGCTGTGTGTTACATGCAAGGGAAAGGTGAAGAGAAGAGAAATCAAGGAGGAAAGCTGGTTGCTAAGGGAAAATCAGGGTCTGAAGAAAGACTTTTTGGCTCGTCCAGCAATTACAAAACCTCCCCATCTCCCAGAAGGGAGAGCTCAAGTGAACTGCCTGTCATAGTTGTGACTCTAGTGTTCATAAAGGTCAGCCTGGCCACAGGAAAACACAGGCACAGCCAAATGCCAGGCATTTGTTGGGCTTTAAGAGTCACTTACTGCTTTAAAAACTGCAAATGAAACGCAGCATGAAGCTGGAGCACACCAGGACTTGAGCTTTCTCCAGCAGCACGGAGCACGTGGGCGGCTGCCTTGTGCCAGCCGTGTTTGTGGCTCACGGAGGTAAGGCCAGGCGTGGGTCTGGGCTCCTCACCTCCTTCCAGGGCATCGCCCAGCCTGCATCCTGCGGCAGCCTTGGGAGGGTCGGGGAACACTCAGTGACTTGACAGAGGTTCATCCGTGGTGGAGGACAGAGGCCAGGACAAGTTACTGATCTGAGATGTGGCACTGGGATGTGATGAGCTGGGCTAGGACTCACAGGACCTGGTTTTTATTCCTGGCCTGCTGGACCATCATGGACAAAAGCTCGATTCCTCAGTTTCCCCTTCTGTAAAATGCGGTTAACGGTACTGACCTTTGTAAAGCTCTATCAGACAGAGTTACTCTCATATTTCAGAAGAGAGGCAACAGTGCTATGCCTAGCATTTATTTTACATGCTTTAGGGCACGAATGGCTTTTTCTCTGCATGTGTGTGGTGCCCTGTATCACGGGGCTGCTGTCTCCACTGGGCTCTGCAGAGCACCACTGTAACAGAAATCACCAGTTAAATGAATAAACACTCTGTGTGTTAGGATCTGAACTACTGCATTTGGTCAGTTATTAGAAGGATGACCAGACTGCAACAGAAATTTCTTCTTCTTTGAGGGCAGGCAGCCAAAAGATCAGCATTTACCAAACAACACACAGACAGGGCATCCCAAACATTCCTCCTGGGAAGCATAAGCCTCTGCTCTGGCCTCTGTGCGCTGGGGCGGGCACGGCACCGTGCAGGGTGTGGGCAGGCCAGGATGGGCCCACGCAGGTCACCCAGAGACATGGAGGTCACACTTGAATCGCTGAGCCCAGGATTTGGCCCCATTCCCCACGAGGGTGTCCAGGGCATCCACACGCAGATGAAGGCACTGAGCAGGTCCCCAGCTGGTGGCCACACACCAATGAACTGAACGACGACTTCTCTCTCAATATTTTTAAAAACTTATTTCTGAGTAATTTTTTTTAAAAAAAAATCTTCATTAACTGCTGTGACCCTTCAGTCCTTTCATCCGCTCCTCTAATTTTGTAAGTCCCAGGGGTCAGGTCCTGCAAGCCCATGAAGCTGGACTGCGTGCCTCCTCTGGCAGTCCAAGTGCTGAGAGTGCTGATGGCAGGACTGGAAAAGGCAGGCAAAATGCTCTGCTCCGTGGGGATCCTGGCAGCGGGAAGGAGACGATTCCCCAGCTTTCTCCATCAACGCAGCTACTCCTGACAGCTCCAGCCTCAGCAACGTGCAAGAACTGGGGTAAAAACAGCCATGCTCTGCGATAAAGCTGGAGACAACCAGCTGTATTTTCACTCAGCGGGCAGAGGACCTGCCACAGCTGGCCCAGGATCAGCACGCAGGACCGGACCTACACCCCTGACCTGGGGAGGGATTCCCAAAAGTGAGTGGGGCTGGCCATGCCGCTGTACAGCCCTGCAGCCAGCCCTCTCCTGCACCCTCCCTCGCTGACCACTTCCACGGACACTTG
>NW_009604519.1:74915-93115 GCF_000690535.1 Cariama cristata | reverse complement strand
CCCGGGGGGTGGCCCCCCCCCCCCCCCCCCCCCGCCTCTCATCGCACCTCGAGACAGTCAACACGCAGCACTTCCAGCAGGCAACACAATCTCCACCAAAAAAAGGATGCACAGGTACAGAACAGGCACAGGAATGAGCCATGAAACCCATCAGGCAGTGAAAGCCAATCAGCATCTCCTGATTTCTCAACTATATAAGCGCGTGTGTGTATGTATAAACATATATATATAAAAATATATACCCGTCTATATAAAATCTTCCATTATCCCTTAAGGCATTTTATTGTTTTGTTAATTCCCAGGATGTAATCTGTTTTGCATTAAGTGGGATGTTAAGCATCTAATTGTCAAGTGCTGATAAGCCATGGGAAATTTTATTGCAAGATAGGCATCAGCTGAATGGAGATAAAACACATCAGATGTTAAGGTGCGATTTCCAGATGAGATCAGTGTATGTACTTGTGAATACCAGAACCCAGGGTATGCCAGGGATGAGCTGCAGAAGTGCTACAGGTGGAAATGGACAAATTGAGGAGAATTGAGATCAAAATGTGCTGTTACCAACTGCTCCACATTTCCAGCTGTGCATGGCACTGACAATTTGCACCTGGGCTGATGTTGTCATTTGGAAAAGGCCCCAAACTTCATGCATTTCATGGAAAACCTGTCATTTACACCTACAAGTACCACAGCATCTAAAAATACCATCAAGTACCCGTAAGTACCAGAGCAGAGACTGTAAACATGTTTTTCTGCCCCCTTTTATCTCTTCAAATGAGATAGAATTTGCAGCTCAGACCCAACCTGCCAGCTGCCATCTGGGAGCCAGTCCCTTGCCGGCCAGCCCTGCCATGTGTAGTTCATGCCCTAGTAAGTAAAGATCAGACACATTTTTGCAATTCAAACTGAGCTTATTGTCAGTCCAAGTAATTGCCTGATCTCGCGATTGTCAGAGTTACCTTCTGCTTCCTCCTGCCTGCGTACCATCTCTTACCGTACGCAGCGAGGTCTCTGAGCAGAGACTCCCTTCTCATGTCTGCCGTAGGGGCCCCAAGGCTGCATGACTCACAGTGCGTGCTACCGTCTGTCTAGTATCAACATCCAATATTAGGGTGTACAGGGTCCGGGTCCATTGGTTTTACTATTAAAATCCTTTAATTGTCAGTAGGCTGTTGAGCAACTTTGTCTGGAGTGGCACAAACACAAGAGAAAGGAAAGCCTGTCCCCTTGGTGCTTGGGTAACAGCTCCTCCACCAGACACGGCATTGCATCAGCCGGGTCCTACTTATCTCCATGACCTCCTGATACTTGCTGCTCTCTCTCATGATTTTGGAACAGCAGAAGCAGATGCAGAGATAGAGTTTTGTGATACTAACACACTTTGAGCTGTTTAACCTCAAGTACTATTTGTTTTGCTTGGCACTTCCTCCACAACCGGCCATGCAGAGGCTGGTCCTCCGGAGCAGCCCTGTGGTTAGGAGCTTCCGACCAGAGACTGGAAGTGACTGTCAGCCTGTCCCTAACCTGTCCCACCACGAGATCTCCGGCTCCTGTCTGGTGAACCTCAACAGGTAAAGGAAAGGCCTCAGAAGTGCTGTGAACTTTGTGCATTTACTGGAAGGTAGAGAAAAAGAGAAATATGCTCTGCCTGCCTCCAGCACCCAGCGAGGGCAGAGGCCACCTGCTTTAGCCGCCATCCAAGCTCAGTGGGGACAAATCACCAGCTTGTACCCTGCAATGTTCGCACAGGAGTGGGAGATAAGGATGGTGGGGGAAGCCTCACCAGCTCCCCCCAAGTTTCAAAGAGCAGCCACAGGAGAGGCAGCGCAGACCGGGGGAAGAGGGAGAGAAGCTGAGAGAGCTCTCCCGGCACCCTCCACCTCTGGGAACTCACCTTCATCCTCCTTGTGGTACCTCAGCCAGCACCTAGCTGAAAGATACCCCAAAAGCTTTGACAGGGATAAGGAGGAAATCCAGCAAAACCCTGACTTCTGGAAGAGTCAGGAGCTTTACTTTATTAAAACAAACAAAACTTGAGACATCACTCTGCACTGCTGTTCACCCCATGCTATCACCTAACCCCAGCCAAAACTATTCTGATTTCTTAACGTTTCACACCCCTTCTCCCACCTAGGAATGGTCACTGCAGGTACCCCACAGGGGCATTTTGGGCCCCTGGTTATTTTGATGCCATCTGCATTAGTCTCTCCAGAGGCAGCAACTGCTGTTGATGGACTCACAAACAGCCCTTCCAGAGCATCCAGCTACTCCAAAACAAGCGCTTGGCACATCCCACCATGGTTTTGAATCACACCAGCGCAGAGAGATTCACATCCCAGTTTAGTGTGGTCCTGCTCTGCTAAAACTGAGGTCTTCTCCTCAGCAGCCCCTGCCCTCTCAATAAGTTTCACATCAAATGAGTCTTCATGCAGTGAACCAAAACCATGTTTTCCTCCTCTCTGGACTGCCCTGACAATTTTCTCATATTCTCTAGGGACTGGTTGGAATGTCTTTCCTATGCACAATTCTTTTCTTTTTATTTTATTATGTGTAAAAGATGGCCATTGTCAGGTTCCTGAAATTTCCTGATGATACACTGTTAAAAAGCAACTGGCAGTAAGTTCCCTTCTAGTTCTTAAGAAGCTGCTTTTTTTTGCCTTTACTTTCTTTTCCCGTTTTTGCCACAGAAGGTGGGAGAGGAAGCCAAGGAGGAAACATTGTAAAATTCCTACATGTTTTAGGGACAAAAAGCAGTTGTCATTTCAGAAGGTATTTTTAAGAAACATTCAGTTCAGTTGTCAGGCGATTCTGTTATGCACAGTGCCGCTGCAGGCAAGGTAATGACACAAACCAGCATTATACTGTACATAAAAATAAGCTTATATTCCCAGCTGAATCAGAGCTGTCTTCAAACTAGGGCTCTGACAGTCCTGACTGGCACTGGGGCTGGTGACTCAGCAGCTGCTGGTGACTCAGCACCCACGGAAATCGATGGAAGCGCCTCCAGCATTTTTTTGTAAGAGCTGAATCAGGCCCTAATTGCATTTTAGCCTGGTAAGTGAAACATGCTTCTGACAACTTTGCTTTGTAGCTTCAAGTAATTTTTTGTATCTGCTCTAAACTAGCTTCAACTGTCTTTCGACAAAGACAGCATTTCCCCACTGGCTTCTTGACCCGAAATGGGTTGAATTTCAACACTTGGAGCTATTTGAGCTCAGATCTTCTACATGTTGCTTGCAATTACTGTAGGGATCTGAGACACTTTTGACATTAAATCCTTTGGCTTCAAATCAGCATTTATGAACACAAAACCTTTGTTTTTTTCCTCCTCTCTCTCTTCTCTCTCTCTCTTTTTTGCCTCAAGGTGGAAGGTACATTCTTTGGGTCAGAAGCAGCTATCTACTGCTATTAGGAACTTCTAGTACATTGTTATTAAACAATGCGGTGGAGGTGTATGTCTGCCTCTCAGACATTTGCCAGTTTTCTCCAGGATGAAATTCTTAGTGGTAAAACAAGCTTGTTAAAAAATGTGAGGGGGAGGGAGGAAAAATATTCAGTTGCTTTGTAAATAATTTTGCTCTGCTTTATTGCTCCTGATGTTTCTGGCTGGCTGACTGCAGCCCAGCTCTGTATCTCCTCCCCACGTACCACCCACGAGAACCCCACGAGCCATGGCTCAATGCTGAGTTACCCCGAGCCAGTTCTGGTGACCCCACAGTTCGAGGGCAAAGCTCTACCACAGCAGTGGGCTCCAGAAAGCCATGTATGATACCTGAAACCATCCTGAAGAAACATCCTCCTGAATTACTGACCACCTTTGGGTATGAATGGAGATCTCTGAGGGCATGGCATCAGTTTTTGCACTGCCAGGGAGGGGCAGCAGCAGCCGGGAGGCAGGGATGCCACCTCCTCTGGCACTTAAATCAGCAAGGCCCAGCCTGTGTGTGCGGGGCAGCCCCTCACGCGGGTGCCTTTTTTTTTACCCCTGCCACCCCGTGCCAACACTAGCCACTCGGCATGCATGTGGGAAAAACACAACACACCCACACTCAGAGTCACAGGCTCCAGTCCCAGCTGAGTCAACTCAGCCCCTTATTTTTGCAGAGAAGATATGCAGAACCTGACGGAGCTTATCACGTGTGTGTGTGTGTGTGCGCGTACGGGGCAGGGAGCGGCTCCTTGGCTTCAAAGAGCAGATAAGGCCATCAAAGTGATTGCCATCTTTAAACACTACCTACTTACTCACTAGACCTGATCACCACGTGAATTCAGACTCAAAGCCTCTCACTTCAGTAACCACGTGGATGTGGTTACCTCTTGCCTCGCCTGTTAACTCGCGGAGTCAGCGCAGCCCTGGGGAGGATGCTTTCTGCTTATGCATCAGCAACACCTTAGTTAGAAACTTTGCCCTGAGATGCAACTGTTGTACCTACACGATGTAGTACACCAAGCCTGGGGAGTGGGAGCCCCGGGAGGGCTGTGAGCAGGGACTGCCTTCCTGGCCTTCTGTTCCTTGAGAACATCACACAGATACATTTGGGAAGTAAAGGAGATGTGTCAGGACACCCTGTGGGTCTAGGCGGTAAAGATGGCCACCTGGGAAGGAGAGGAGTCCTGTTTAATCCCTGGGGCCCATTTCAACAGCGCAAGTGGAAGGAAAAAGCAGCCAGGCAAGATGATGAGTTCCCCACCCTGGTGAGAACAGGCGATGGGAGGCACCACCCTCGGAGGCAGACGGGATGAAAACAAAGCGAACCCTTTCGGTTGACTCAGGGGCAGGAGTAGGGACAAGACAATCTTCTGCCAAGGGCTCCATTTCACCCAGCACCACCTCAGGAGGACTCAGATGGAAAGAATTTCACTTGCGGGCAGGAGGGCAAGTCAGATACAGTATCTAAGCACACTACCCCACCCTTCCCTAGGCTTGTCCTAGGTTTTGATATGCAGTGTGCAAATCTGGAATGCATTCATAAATAAATGTCAAATTCTCAGATGTATTGTCAGCCTCAAAGAAAATGAGTAGACTTAATTAAAAATCCCACTGTTTCTTTGACTCATGACCTGAGTCACATCTCCAGCCTTGATGCTTTTTATATATTTAACACACATGCACAGAAATACAATCAATACTTGTCAGCTTCAAGAAACCAGCAAGATGATACTACAGTGTTTGAGAAAGTCATCCGTAAGCTCAAGATCTCTGAGGAATCCCTGTGCAATACGCTTACATGATAATGATACGCGGATCGCCATTTACTGAAATCACAAGATGCCATGAATCTGCTCCCATGTTTCCTATCCAATGATTATGTATTTTGCTGCATTTCAAATATTTTGCTCCATCAGGTGACAGCACAGACCCCTTGGCATCCAGATGTCTGTTACTAAAAATGTCCTCCTGGTGGGCTGACATATTCAACCCTTAAAAAACAAAGTCCATTTGCTCCAGATTTGTTTCCGTATCTCTGACCTGCGGGAACGCAACCCTCCCGCCTGGCACTTGGTGTTAGAAGGAAGCCAGTTCTGACCACCTACACCGCAAGCCATTCTCATGGCTGGCGATGAACCCCCCCCCCGCCTGGCCTTGGGTGTAAGAAGAAAGCCAGTTCTGACCCCCTACCCCGCAAGCCATTCTCATGGCTGGCGATGACCCATTTCTTTTTGGTTTCAAAGGTGCGGCTGAGGGCTGCAGGCAAGACACCGTTTGAGAGGGGGCAGGTTGGGCTGCGCTCACTGCCGCCGCTGCCCGTTCCTCTTCCCGGGGAGCCAGGCAGGCTCTGTCCCGGCGCGAGGCCCCAGCAAGCAGCTCCTCTGCCTCCCAGCAGTACCCGTATTGTCTGTGCGTTTCCAACGAGGACAAAAGACGCCTCAGAATCCCACCCCGACCACAACTGACGGAAGACAACAAAACCCACGGAAGGCACCTAGCCCTCGCACACTAAGGACATACTTGCCAGCGTTATCCTGTGAGAAGGCTTCATCCAAACCACAACAAAGGCCACGATTTCCAGGGGCTTCATCTGAGGTCTCTTTTAAAACCTTTCCTTTTCCAGAACAACCTCATTCCGGACCCATTTTGGCTTGTCACAAAGCCAATAGCAAACGTCTAATGATTTCAGTAGTACGTGTGCTTTAGCAAAGC
Organism: Cariama cristata; assembly: GCF_000690535.1. Classification (NCBI taxonomy): domain Eukaryota; kingdom Metazoa; phylum Chordata; class Aves; order Cariamiformes; family Cariamidae; genus Cariama; species Cariama cristata. The sequence continues at coordinate 86,973 of NW_009604519.1, read as the reverse complement.
TTATCAGAAACAGGGTTAACTGGAAGACTACAGACATCACCTACCCATCAAACACAAAAAATAACCCTCTGGCTGGTGCATTCTGCTGCTGCTCAGTCGGCAGCACACTCAGGAGGTCAGCAACAGTCCCTCCTGCCAGCCCAGGCTGCGGCAGGCAGCGCTGTGCCCAGCACGCCGGGCAGACACACAGACCAGATGACCGGCCAGGCTCTCTTTCAGCCAGATTTTCTGTTATTAGAGAGTTCCACCATTGTACTGTATCTTATTTGCTACTAACAAGGTTTATCATTAAGGCTTGCCACTAGAGAACAGGCACTTAGACCTGATGTTACGCGTACTGAAAACAAAGACAACGGACCAGCTGCTGCTGTGGTGATACTTCTCATTTTTCAACAATGGCAGCGGACATGTAAGAGCAAGCAGAATACACCTCAGTAATTTTGCAAACCGGGCTGTCGAGCTCCAGTGCCAGGAAATCTACCTGTTGCAAAATGCAACCTAAACACCACATCACTGTAACATCTGTATTGCCTACTCATGGCTATGTTTAATAAAATCTAGCCATCTCCTTTTTCAGGTAAAGCAACGTGATCTGTATTTAGGCCCACGTGAGGAGTTTAGCACCTCTCTTACACTGCCTTTTTCCAAGAGATGAGAACTTGGTCATAAAAATTTTCCTCTGGAATGGCATTTAGCAGAGACACCGTCTTGGCTCAAATGCAAACACCTTTCGGTAGCAAACTGAAAAAAAACTGCATTCAAGCACTGAAGTATCCAGGCTGTGATACCAGCGTAACCATTTTCCCAGAGAGGTTATTTGCCTTCTCATCTGTTCTACCAGAGACAGGCCCACACAGTAATGATAGCCTCAGTTAAGGCTCACCGAAGGGCAGTGGGAATTTTCCCATCACCTTCCAGGGCCCTATCAAAACATAACTCACTGCCCAGTGTTCATTTGTTTGCTTTTTTGCTAAGCATGATTATACCCAAATCAAGCCTAAGCTCAGCAGGCCAGCTCTGCTCAGTACATCACATAAGCATGAGCTTTAGTCCCAGGATTTAAAAACAGACTTAAAAGCTTGGCTGATAGCAGAACTGAGCATCCATTTTGTTCATTATTCACAGCCCCAATGGTGCTGGAACTGCCTTCGGAGATTGCCTGCTCCGCAATACTGCTTTTGACGTGTGGAATTGCCAGCCCTTGTTGGCAACCGCAGCACTCCCCCTCCACTCTGGAAATGCATCATTAATTGTGGAATTTGGATACTTGTGGATGTCCATACAGTTTCCAGACTCCCAGTGTTGAGAAAGCAGAGCCCATAAAAGGACTCGGTGGGGCTATTTCCTGCTTAGAAAACAGAGAAAATAAAAATTCAGCAATTTAGTCCACTTTGGACCTGCTGAAGACTGAAGGTCAGGCTCTAACCTCAGCTACTCCACTGCTCGTCCAGAACACATGCCGGAAAGTTAATGGGAACTTCAGACGTTCCCCAGCATGGCTGAGATCAGACACTGGCCCACACTGTCTGGGGCTGGAGATATTCTGAGCCAGACTCTTCACCCTCAGCCTTGGGAACATTTTCATAATGGGACACAATGTTTGCAGAAACTAGTCCAAAGGTGGCTTCTCCGTCTGTAAATAATGTCAAGAGCGAATTGGCAAGGCGACTTCTCTGTCCCTGGAATGTGCAGGAAATAGCTGTGACTATACTTATCCATAAAACAAATAGCTTAATTCCCACCACCAAAATTGTCTCTGACATGTTGTGCTCACAGTAGCGTTGATAAAAGGCCGTTAATACACTGTATGCCCCGTAAATGGCTTTTAAATCGCAGCCCAAGCATTTCATTACAAGCTCATTAAAAGATGACTGTTCCCTCAGACTGGCTGTGGTCACACAGCAGAACAGGAGGTAATTGGAACCACTTCCCCGGCCTTGTATAAATGTGTAACGTAGCAGTCAACGTAAACCTTCGCTTGGGTTGCCAATGTTGCCATACAAATCAGCACACTAGACTTGGCAGGAGTTCAACCAAATTTGGCACAAGCTCTAAGCCAGTTCGTTTCACACTTGTTAAGAAAAACAAATCTGTACCATGAACGTGCTTCAGAGCACTCACGTTTCTGTTTTGTTTTTGCAAATAAAAAAAAAGAAAAGGGGGGGCCATATTCTGCTCTGATTTACGTTGGTACAAACTCAAGAGTAACTCTTCCAGGTTTATGCTGGTCTGTATTCGATCACAATGTGGCTTTCAATCTGACATAAGGGATGATTAAATTAGGCAAGGTAAGTTTTTTTTTACTATGTCATTAGCATCAAAATCTTATTCACACAAATTAACAGCATTTTTAGCAGGGTTATTGATTTTGCCAAACTCTGTGTCAGAAGTTTTATTTTAACAATCTTCTCTAAAAACTTCATTAACTGCTGGCAACAGTCCACACTGAATTAAGAAAAGACAAGCAAGAAAGAACATAATTTGGTTTTAACTTTGAAATAATTTTCTAATTTACATCCACCGAGGACAAGTGTTATTTTTTTGACTTGTGGTTTGGGTTTTTTTCAAAAAATTTTACTAACTATGTGTGAAAAGCTATCACTGTCTTAAATTTGGGTTATTTTTTGTAAGGAGAGAGATACTGGAAATTTACTAGTTATGTTTTCCAATGTCAGATAAAATAAGTTAAATATCTGACAGTACAAAGTAATTTTGTTTTTTAAGAGATTTTAAGGGAAATCAAAACTGGATCAAAGCTATGTTCAGTACTATAGCATGTTTAAAGCGAGGAATTTATCATTCTTCCATTAAAGTGGGCTAGCTTCAATAGCCAATAAAGTAGGTCTAATTTTATTTAGAGTCTGATTAATTTCAGTAGTAAGGACTGGATGCTATTTGAATCACATATATTTTATTTAATATAATGTTAATTAAAGGTCTAATACTACACTTTGTACACTGGCCAGCCACTGATAGCACTACACAGCAGCAGGGAACTCTGAGCAGAGAACAGTTAGAGCCTCACGACAACATCCAACAATACACATCTCCTTAAAATATCTAATTATGTGTTTCTTACTAACTGCAGTAACATTTCAGAAATGGATTTTCTATACTTTAGATGCTTACAAATAATACACTGGTTGTAAACTGTGCCCCCTTCAGATGCCAGAACTGAGCATCTTTCTTTGCAGGGAGGGAGGCTGAGGCGTTTGCCAATCCAGCATGCCCCGGTGCTCTGCAGGACCCGCCGCAAATCCTCACCCAGCTTCATGGTAGTACATAGATACATCCCTACTTTAAAAAGCAAAGTAAAACACAGCAAAGAAGCAGAAACTTTGAGGAAGAAGATGACAATCTGGGAAAGCAGTGAGGATGCTGGCCCAACCACATCAAAGCTGTTTACAAGACACAGTCACAAAATCTGAGAAACCAAACATCGAAGTTCAACCATTAGAAATTCATGTCACTGTGGCTTTCAGGAATTTGTAAGAGCATGTGTTGGGGAGGGAATAAGAGCTCAGCTAAAACACAAGAGGCTTAAGAAAAAGATATTTTAAGCATGTGTTCTGTAACAAAAAGAGTAGCATGACTGGAAATCCTATGTCATCAGAACGATAACAAGAAAGCCACATTAGATGAAATACCAGACAGCGTGGTGTTTGTGTGAGACCTGTCAGTGGCATTTGTCACAAAATATCCCCCAATACTCAATAATTTGGACATATATCATCTCCTTGAAACGAAGCTATGCCGGAAGCATAAAATAGCAGTTGCCTAAAATAGGGTTTTCTGCACAGCAGTTACAAGAGAAGGAATGTGACAGGCCAGTGCCCCGCTGCCCGGCTAGCGTGGGGCCACTGGGTGGGAAGGGACCAGAGACCTCTTCTCTGCTGTCGCACACCCACCGCATTACGTAGTCTCCTTTTTAGCTCAATCAAGCTCCATCTTAATAATTATTAACACACTTCCGCCACCTCCCCTTTTGCTGAAGGTGGCTCCAGAACCTCTCTGTTCCGTACTTGGAGGCCATCCTCTAGTTTCCAGCTTAAATTCATCCACAGCCAGCTTATAAATACTTGTTCTCTGGCCAGAACTGGTGTTCAAACTGATTCAAACCCATTGACATTAATGAGGGGTTTTTTTCCCCATTGACTTCAACGGGCCTTGAATTAAGGCCCTGTGTGTGGACAAAAAGGTTTAGGGCAGTTTTTGTAAAAGGAGAGTTTTATCCTGTTGATCTTGGCCTCTCTCCTCAGCCTGCTGTGAACTGTCTGCCTTATTTTAATGCTGTATTCTCATCCTGCTCTAGTGCAAAACTCCTATTGAAATCCAGGACGGTCTTGCCAAGTTGTTATTAATTACTGTGGTTCTCGAGGCTCAGTCCTGCAAACCGATCTGCATGAGCTCAGTGGTTTCTCTTCAAGGATCTCCTTTCAGGATCTGGGCTCTAGGGCTACAAAACTGAGCACCAAAGGGACCGATCCGATCTCGTTCTGCCGCCCTGGTGCCACTACAACCCGAAGGAGCACGCAAGCCCAGCGCTGCTGTTTTCGTTGGAAGGCGGCGAGCCAGCAGGGAAACGGTCCCGTCCAGGCAGCCCTGCCTTGAAACAGAGCTTTCCAGGCCAAAATAACCAGCCTTTTTGCTTGTCAGAGTTTAAGCACAATTCAGCTGTGCTGGAAGAGGGCACAGCTGAGCTCCACTTCTGAGGATGAAGGGAAGAAAGCTGTATTTCACCGTGAGGGCTGCCGGCTGAGGGAGGGAACAACTGCTGTTGAATTTGACTTTCACAGCTGGAGCATAGAATATTTCCTACCCTAAGAAATGGCAAGATGTCACACAGGATGCATGTGAGGTCAGAAGTATATTGATATGTGGGCAAGTTATTGTATTTTCAGCACTGGGAAATCCTTCCTTTGTTACCAAATGGGACGTGGATTAGTTTGCCCTGCCTTCATTACTGAACCTAGTACTTGGCGGTGCCAGGTCCACATTAAAAACAAGTTTTGGATAGACTTGTGTTGTTCATTTTAGCTGAATGGTGAAAAAATCTGGAAAAAGCTGCATTGCAGTGGAAACAAAAAAATCTCAACTAGTTATTTAAAAAAGTTACGAGCTCTTCAATCAGACCACAGGCATTTTATAAGGCAAGCAGGTCAGGATGTACTTTACTCCCTGAACCTGAAATGTTAAAACAGTCATGTTAGGTATTTGCATAGGGTTACGTAGGATGAGTTTAGATCTCACTAATCTAGCTAGTCAGATGCCTGTAAAAATAAATAAGAACCTAAAAAAGAATGACATCAGCCATTACTGCTTATTCTACTCCAGATTTGGCAGGTAAAAATCAGCAAGAAACCAACTGCATTATGCTGCCTGGGCTCTGCGCCTATTTCCCATCATGTAGGGAGCCAGGCCAAATCCTTGACACAATAGCAATTTTTGCCCAATGCCAACTATTCCCAGCCTAGCAGTGTGAATGCAGAGCCGTCTCCTGAGGTCATGGAACTGTAATGGCATCCAAACTGCAATGAACATCCCTTGCTGCAGGAGGTGAAATGGCTGTTGCATGTGAGACCATTTCCACCGAGCCACCCGATTCAAGCACAAGCTGTCAGAAGACAAGTTACAGTGACAACAGACCAGGGCACCCTGAACGGAGTCACAGCTCACGCCAAGCCACGTGTAACACATGGACCGGTGGCCTCCAGAGAGCCTGGAAAACAACTGGGTCAGAAGAACTGCTAAACACCCCAATATCAGGTATCTGTGTGAGCTATGACATAGCAACTGTCAGTCATGTTAGGTGACAAGAGACTTCTATTTAGATGTGCTCCACTCAATGCTGTGATAAGAAAAGCACTTTACTGCACTACGTCCTTCCATGGGGACAGCGACATCTGACAATGGCACAGTAAAGGATTTAGCTGCTACACTGCTATTCACTGCAAGCACAGAGAGCTTTTCCTCACCTTTATTGTTCATCATCATGTTCTCTATACTGAACAGTGAGTGCAATGACATTGCCTTAATAATAAACACCTACTGAGATGGACAAGCTAAAAAGAATCAAATTTTGTATTTATCTGCCACTAACCAACATGCCCTGCACATGGTCTGTCTCTAAGGGACACCACTGTCTTCATGCTAGAGACAGTCAGAGAACAGACCTGAACCTGCTCAGCTGGGAAGATGCCAAGCCCTTTCTAAAAAACTCAAGAAAGTCAAAGTGTCCTTAAAGCTTGCCGTGGCATGAGTTATGGTATCCTCAGAGGCGTATGAATGTGCTGGAGCACTTGGGCAAAATGCAACACCACCGAGCAGCTATGTCCACAGCACACTTGGGCACACACTGGTAGTAACTATGGGTATTCTCACCACAAAGTGTGGGACATCCCTGGCTGTGCAAAGTCAGGCCTGTTCTCAGTCCTGCTCAGGGCCGCAGTGCCTCCATCCTCAGGACAGCTCATCACTGACTGACACAAATAGTGCTTTTACCCAAAAAGGGTTAAGAGACCCTGTCCTGCTGCAAGGCAGACAGGTCACAGCAGGACATGACAGGACAGCTGTGATTTTTTGGAGTGTTACTATCTATTTTTTTATTCTAACATCACTGGTGCTCACTTCTTGGGCACATTTTAAGCCCCTCTGGACGCACCACAGCCTCTGCAATGCTGCTTCAGACAATCTGCTCTTCTCAACTACCTGTACCACCACACTCAGGCTGTCTTCAGCAAACCTGCTCATATGAGCCCTACTGCAAGAGCAATATTCCTTCCTTTGTCTGTCCCCCCAGTCACCTTTCACTGTCCAATGTAACACAGCAAGGTAATGCCATAGCAGCCCAGGGCATCACAATTAAATATGATAACTGACAACGGTCCGTATAGCCAATGGCACAAACCACCCTGATTCACAACCCTCTGAATGGCAGCAGAGTGGATAGAGGGGAAATCAGGTTCTTCTCCGTGTATTCTGGCCCTGGCAGCATCAGTTTGGATGGTTTCTGAAATCCCACAGCCTAGCATCAAGCTGGCAAGAGCAGAAATATCCCCATCACTCTCTCTTACTAAGGGATGTAATCTATATTCTCCTGCCATCAGGAGAGAGATGAAAGAAGAGTTTTTAGAGCTTTACGGAAAGTGGATTGCAAGTTATCCAACTGTTTAAAAATTCCTTTAAGAAAAACCCACAGTAGCAGCTCCAGTGATGAGCCTCTGCAGAAGTCAGCATCGGCAGAAAGCTCCCGCTGCCCAGGGGAAGCGCGTGTGCTACCCAGCCGCGGGGACTCCTCGGCAGACAGCCCCATCTCGCACGTGGGCAGCATGACTGCTCCTCAGCTCTGCGAGCAGGTTACCGGCACCAAAACAAATGCTAAATGCATGGTGTGACCCCACAGTAGCTGTCAGGTGGTTCAGGGCAGCCCGTAAGAGCCTGCACACAGCGAAACAGCAAGGAGTAGCTGGTCCCTGCGGAAATGTGTAACCCTGTAAAAGCTGATTCACATGCCTATAATCTACTTCCACACAGGACTCATGGCAGGTCTTTCCAAAGATTAAGCAAGAATATTACACTTTATGGCACAACCATCTCCCACTGACTGAGTGGAGCACTGCAGCGTGCAAACTAGTCACTGCCCAGCCGGCGTGCACAAGGCTAGCCCCCGCTGGGAGACCGTAACCTGCCCGCACGGCAGAACGGAGCAGCCAGGCTGCTCCTGTGTCTCACTTCCAGGGCCCAGTATCCACAAGGCGCTCCTCTGCCTCTGGTTAGGAAGCTCCTGTCCTCCAGTCTTCCTGCTCAGCTGAGTTAGATGGGAAAGGATTCCCAACATCAAGTAAGCCTTAGGCAGACAGCCAGGTTGCCAAGCCCCTTGCCGAAGGGGAGACCGTGCTTCTGCTTTTCTAAGTGCTCTGTGAATCTTGCACTTGCAAAGCTTCTACAGGCTTTTTCCTCCCACTGTACATTAGCAATTCATTGAGTGGTTTCTACAGGTCTGATCTGAAAGGGAACAGACGGATAAACTTTTAACATATGGAGAGATGGAGTGGAAGCATTGCAGAAACTTCCCCAAGAGACCATCATCAAGCCCAGAGCAATAGGGTGAATAGCCCGCTGCACTCTCCCAGAGATGGCACAGCCAGAGGGAGCTAAGGTGGTCACAGGTAAAAAGCTGGCATCTCCCAAGGAAGAAGAGCTGCGCATCTTCCAAAGCTCCCCAGACATCCTATGTGACCTCGGGTAAGTCACTTCTCTTTCCAGTTTCCCTCTCTGTAAAGTGGTGATAAAACTTTTCAGGAGGCTTAATTCATTAATTCTGAGAACATTCAAATACAACAGCAAAGATTCTCTGTAAATATGCAAATCCACAAATAAACCAGTATTCGTAGGGGAAAACAAATCATGGGTGGGGCTGAGAACATCCAGAATTTGACATCTCCCCCAGCAATGTCCTCCTCCTGCAGTTTCATGGAAAAAGGCTGTTCTGATACACACACTGCTCCTGTAATGTGAATTTTGTTCAACAGCCTAATATTATTATTTCTAAATTTACTAATACTGGATACAAAACCATCTGTACTCACGAAAACCTGCAAGTTTACAAGCTCTCACATGCACAAACAGAAGCCATTCCACACACCGTGCTGTATTTAGAAGGCTACTTTGAAAATCTGGCTCTTAGTATCACCTTTGCTTGCTAAATAAACTTGCCTGGAGATTAACCACAGCCTGCACAAAAATAGTTACAAAACACTTTTATGACTTTGAGTAGAAATGGGTGTTGGTAAAGAACCACACTCGACATATTTTTTTTTTCAGTAAAGTTGAAATGTAAAAATAATACAATATAAGCTCTGTAAGCAGATTCTTCATGGTAAATGAATATGCAGAGATGCAGAGAATGTTAAGTGATCATTTTTAGAACATTTATTTTTGGCAGGATAAACACTTGCAGACCCCAAGCAATTTCTCTGTGTGTACAGAATCTCCAACTGTGAAAAGAAAACAAATAGCAGAGTTTCATTTGTTGTAATCAGGATTTTTTTCATGACTGTTTAGAGTAAAGCTGGATCACATTTGGAGTGGCTTGGAAATTCATTGTTCAGGCATTAGTCTCCAGTGGTAAACATCCTACAATATGTGTATAATACAGCAACTATTTTTGTACTTCAAAGTCTTCCCTCATAATTTGGGAAGGTGCAGGATACAAACAACCTCTTCTTTCCCTTCTAGGGAACGGTGGCTTCGCTGCTTGTCTTTAGCTAGCAGAGATTCCTCATCGTCCCACACCAGACTCCATCTACTTGCAAAGAAATTAGACACAAACACCAGATAGCAAATTGCAGTTGAGAAACATAACTCTCTTGAGAAATAGGAGTATAATGGGGGGACTGTACAGTCCAGGAGCCTTATTATTCCCCCACTCTTCTAGGCACAGCGTTTTTTTTAATACAGGAACTCACTGTTTACTCTTCAGGATTGAATATCCTGCAGATGAGAAAATCTGGGACAACAAGGACAGATGCTCGGCTGGTATGAAAGACCACAGCTCCATGGCCAGTGCCTCACTGCAGCCCCAGATACCATCACTCCCTCCTTCATCACTTTAGATAGAAGAATGGAAAGTTCAGAGAAAGAGTTGAAAAATGTTATCTTCTTATTTTGAGCAACCTACTGGAAATCTGGCTGCTCCACACTTCTGAAAACACCCATCCGAACTGTCCCACACTGAGTGTCCACGAAGCAAACAGCCAATATTAGTCCACGATCTGGGAAATGTCGGCTTGCCAAGGTCACGTAAGTCTGTGGCAGGAGAAGTAACAGGATCATCTGGCTCTTCTCCTGTTTCTCAGCCACAAAACTTTCTTCCTCCCCTAACAATTACATATGTGGGTTTCCTTAACAGTTTCTTTTTACATTCCTGTTTAAACAGCACAGGGAAAAGGAAGAGGAGACTTGATGTGGAAAATTAGTTTTGGAAATGTTGAGCAGCGTGGATTTGCCAACTTCTGTTCCTCCAGTCAATTCATTGTAGACGCTCTCGGCTCTCACCGAAATGCTATTTTTAGGCTGTATGTCAGATTTCACAACTGAGACTGATGGGATTTTTCTAAAGGCTTTTCCCTGAGAATTAAAAAAGAAAAACAGTGTGGAAATTCTGCTTCCCCCTTTGCGCTGCCCAGGCTCCACTGCAGCTACTTCAGGGCAAAGCTCCAAAGGGACCCAGCCCCACAGGAGCAGCTTTTTCAGCAAGCGTCAGGAGATTCCCAGCACACGGGGGTGTACGGCAGATTCCCAGCACAAGGGAGATGTGCAGGTCTTTTACATCTAATGAGACACATGGAGCTTGAAAATGTTCTGGGGAGATGCTCTGCAGCAAAACAAAGCACAAACGCAGAGCGGGGCTTCAGAAAATGCAGCTTTCTAATAAAATCCTTCAGCTGTTGCCGGAGCTGCCAAGCACCTCCTCGGGGACAGAGGCAGCTGCAGAGCCGCAGTGCCCGGAGCTCCCGCTTCTGCCCCCAACCCAGCTCGGGCACAAGGGCTCCCCGGACCTTCACCACCACTTCTTCACACTGCTCCACGGTGTCCACTCAGCTGTGGCCTTTAAATGAGAAGGCCAGAAATGCAGAGGTCACACCTTTTGTTGCAGTGAAATACCAGCAAAGCCTCCCGGAGCAACAGCCGTCTCGATGCATTACTTGTCGAGCACTTGTCATGCTGTTGGACATGCATATTAAGAAATTATAGTTTCTACATGGTTATTTCCTGAAGCTAACAGGTGTCTAAAGCCAGCTTCCAGCTCTGCTTGCCATCTAAATATAAGGAACTTGAAGCAGGTTTAACTTTGAGGGTTTTTTAGAGAGAGACTCTGTGCTTAAGATCTTTGCTATGGCTGTTTTGATCAGGTCACGTACATATTGATAGCCCTTGCTGACAGAACGGGGCTGCAGTGAGGACGTCTCATCCACACACAAACCAATGGCTCAACCAAAAAAAAAAAAAAATTGCTGTAAAAGACTTGCTATTGCAAGGTTGCTAAGCATTTTTATTCAATATCCACATGGATATTTGAGACTGCCTGATGATAATGCAGATTGTTTCAAATATTCCAGGGCCATTCATCTGTAAGAGTCTTTGGACAAGTAATCCAGCTAGATTTCAGTTTGCAGATCAATGTGTCTAGGTATTTGATTGCACATTTCTACAGAGAAAACATAGTGTCACTGTGCTAGCTGAGGGTGGTGAGTTCACACAGGTGTAACTGAGTGCAGAATCTACCTCCCAAGGGTTTTCTGGTGCTTCCTGAAGCTGACAAGATTAATTTAGTGATTTGGAAATCTGTTGCCAAGCCCAAGTCCCCAGAAGACTGCATAGCAATAGGAAGATTAAAAGCAGATGGTTCAGCAACCAAGGTTTTATAGTTAAACTTTTAAAATTCTTGGGCTTCATATCATCAACTTCATTCTTTCCTTCAATTCCGCGTGTGTTAGTATCTTTTGAGCACTTCCGTAGGACGTGAAGCCAAGCACATCACGCTAACAATATGACCTCAAAAAATATATCTATCTTTATGATAGGCTTAATAAGATGTTAAGGAAATGTTGATTCTAGCTCAACCAAAGCTCTCTGCAATTAGACCGTCTCCATGTCATTGTTAATTTCCAAAAATGGATGCTAGAATTTAAAATATGAGGAGAGAACATTTCCAGGAGGGGCCTTAGCAGCTGAGCCCGTTAAACACAATTTCAAGGCTGTTGCAGTTGACAAAGAGCCTCCTCCATTAAGGTGAGGCATTTGAAAAGGGTTAAGGGTGGCTCCTGGGAGCCGATGGCCACATGCTGCTCCCAAGTTCCCGTTGGAACCACTGGACCCCTCTGTCGAGGGTGGTGGGAGCAGGGGTGATATGGGTCAGGCTGTCGGCATCCCCAGGCCTCTGGAGATCTGCTATGGAGAGAAGCAAGGCAGGAGCAGCCAGAAACAATAACAGTTCTGGAAGTTAATTAACAAACATAATTTCTCTGTCCAGCCCGGGCTCTATCCTCTCCCAGCA
>NW_009604519.1:49962-74884 GCF_000690535.1 Cariama cristata | reverse complement strand
GCCCATCCACCTTGCCCCCGTCCCAGCCCAGCCACAAGTCCATCACTGTTGTGCCAAGGTACCTACTTCAGGCTCCTCTTCAGGTAAGCAGGATTTAGACCCCAGCCAGTCCAGCTCCAAGGCTCAGCACACTGGGGTGATCTCTCTAGATCTTTCAGTCTCCGGTGCTAATCCTGAGCACTCGTGTGAGTGGAACAGAAAATGAGGCATGACCAAGCAAGAATGTGCCTGGCTGAATCCTCAGTGACTTGAACCAAACTCCCAATTAACATCAGAAATGAAGGGAGGGCAAGCGTCTCCCATTTGTCTATGTCTACTAGAAATCTTCCCTCTCTGCAGAAGAGGCACTTTCCACATGAGGTTCAACAAACACCAAATACAAATCAAATACACAGAAAATCTCTACTGGGCATTTCTTCCTCTCCAGTATCTTAGAAAACATCTTTACAACACAAGCCCAGGATCACAACTGATTTTATGGCCACCTATGCAGAAGCTGAATGCCGGTGCAGAGCTACCAAGGACACAACGGCCCTTTCTTCAGGTCATCTGCACTGAACAGCCTCAGGATTTGCTTCTAGAGGTCATTTCAGTCAGCTCTCACAAAGGCACTCAGGGAGGACCAAGCAGCAACTATTTCTCTCCATGAATGACAGCCTTTCTTGCCCAGAGTACTCTGTGATACCAAGGCAGCCTTTCATACTACCAGCCTTGAGATCCCTGGCTGCCAAGGCCAAGGCATTGCAGAGACAGGTTTCCATCTTACAGGTCAGGCCCATGTCAGCACACTCCCTGCTTCAGAATAAAGCAAGAGAAGTATCCGCAATGCCTGATACTGAAGCCTTCCGCCAGAGAACACAGCTGGCCTGAATCTTCCCGTCCCCGAAAACAGACTTGCAGGAGTGTCTCACACCCACTCCACATTTCTGGGTGTCCACTGCGTCGTGCCGTTCTGCGTGCTGTGGTGAGTCCTGCTTTACCCTCTCCAAATGTCACTTTGAAGGCAAAGTTAGTTGCAAGAACAAAAAAATGCACCTGCAAAAGCTGAGGAGGCCTGCTTTGAAAAACCAAACCCCAAAATACATTTGGACACATGAATATAGCAGCCAAACCTCAACTTAAATCTTCCATATGAAGTGTAAGGAATCAAATAACCATCCAGAAAAGATGTTGGCAAAATAACTTGGCTCGTAATATTTTCATTTGGGTTAAATTAAAATAATTGTAAATCTTCAGCACACTGCACGAGAGCTTCATTCTGTGTAATACTGTACATATCCCATTAAGCTTTATACTCAGTTCAGTCCTACAAAAATGCTTTGAAAACCAGACCGAGTTGCCTTTCCTTGGGCAACCAATCGCAAAACTGCAAGAAAGCAGAATAAGCTCCGAGAGTGAACCTTCTTCATTGCAGTTAACCAGAGCTAAAAGGCAGGGGAACACAAAGGGCAGAAGAAACATTCCTTGGAACGAAGTGGAAAAGCATCATTACACACTGATCTCTTGGAGCTGTGTTAAGCCTCAGCTGTGCATGAATTAGAAGCCAGTGCCAAGTTGACTGTCTCACACATAAACATAGTTTATCTAATGATCCATTCGTAATGACTTCCAAGTTATGACTTCCTGGGCATCCTGGAGGTTTAAGCAAAGAAGGTATCCGGCCTCGGAGGCTCCTCTCACACAAAGAATTGAGCCCCGCTGGCTGCAACTCAGCTCTGTGAGGAGCAAGAAACTTTGGACATCATTTGCCAGGCTTTATACTAAATGCAGAGGATCAAGAAAAGCAAAGGAGGTGAAAAATCACCTCCATTCACAACTCTGTGAAACCATTGCTCATCACTACAGATCAGATTTTGATAATGTGATCAGAAAGTTCAATCCACACATTGGAATGGGAATTTACAGCACAACACATGTGCAGCTGCCTGTGAAAACCATGCTAATTCATGCCACTCCTCCCCTCCTTTTGGATCATTTTGCCTCCACCATCCTATCTTGACAACCTGGTCCCTAAGGGTATTCACAGAATTGGTGCGAGCAAAGCATGGGGAGAAGAAGGGTGTTTGCAGACCCTGCCTTCACTATCCAGGCTCAAGGATGGTCCCAACTGGGTGAAACACAGACATGTGATGAGACAGCTCAGCCCCTTCCCATACACAGCACAGTTGCATTTGATCCTGTGGGATAACTCCACAATGCAGATGCTACTGCAAAGGCATTGTCCATGTGGTACTCCTGGACCACCAACAGATCACCTGAGCTCTGGTCTTCATCCAGTACAGGAAGCTGTCGTGGAGGCCGACATACACTCTGCCCTGCGTAATATGGAAACTCCTGCAGGCTCACCACAGTGTACTGTTCTTGTGTGCTTCCGTTGCACGGGGAGCTGCGTTTGGCTCTGACAGTGAAACACACTGATATTCCCTGCTTCACCCCTGAGCATCAGTCTGAGTTCTCCTGGAACCCCTCAACTCCTCTTTTCCACAGCACTGCATTGTGTAGGACCTCAGCCCTAGCCACACGGGTAGAGCAGAGTCATCACTCATTGACTTTGCGAAGCTTGGAATTAATCACTCCATTTCTCCAGCCCAGCTGTAAACACAGTATTAAAATTCCCTTTCCATAGTTGTATTGGCACCAAGTGCCAACCTTAAAGAGGGTTTAAGAATCTTTGCCAAAGGTGGCACAGAAGGGCAAAGGTTAATGATTAATTGGCACAGTTTGGCTCATTAGTTCTTGTAGAGGAAGAGTTCAGAGCAAGTTAAACCCCAACACATGAATTTATTTCCAGAGCTGTTTCTGAAATTGCTCCCTCATATTGGTGCCAATAAATCTTACATTCCAGCCATGCTTCTCTAATAGATACAGGCATAAATTCTTATTTCTAGTTGGCCAGATTCATGACAAAGAAAAAGGGAAGAATAAAGCAAAAGCTGCAGCTAGCATTTATCTAGCTCTATCCCGCAGCCTTCTTTCTCATTACTCCTGCAGCTCTCATATTTAGAGGCAGCCAAGCTCTCCACATGCAGTTTTAACAGAACACCTATCCCCCAGCATCCAACTGCAGTGCTCAGCTGGGACCGCAGCTGCAAATAAAAACCATTGTACACTTCCCGAACACAGCAACGATAGTGTAGGTAATACCTTGTACCGCTGAAACAAGAGCCATCCAAAGATTTCAAAGTGCTTTACAGACATTCATATTTTAAGGCAATCCACATCCGCCTAAAGGTGATACTGGATCCCCACTTTGCAGATGAAGAATAGAGGCATTAAAAGATTAAGGGATCAAGGGGCACGGAAGAGTAAGGCAGCACTGAACAAGGTCCTGCTCACAAGCCGATATGTTACAGCAAATGGATTTTGTGATGCTTTCTGCAGGCACTCTAACCATTGCCATATGCTTCGTAAGTTTGCTTTACCAATTCCTCTGTTTTATTTCCAAAATTATACTCTTGGATATTCTTATCCCATCCCTATTACTCTCATCTTCTTCTCTGATTTGAACCCTACTGTTTCATACCGGTACCAATTACACAGTCCCCATTACACTGTCCGGTAGCCAGTGGTGACACTGGAAACCAAGGGCATCTGCTATTTCCACATCATTCAGGCATGATTTTCTTTGGTGAAGCAGCTATGATGTTTCAGCTCTTTTCTATACATTAGACATTACTAATAACTTATTAAACATACCCTACTTTTACTGACTTTCCTGCCCAGGCTGTATACTGTCTGACACTGTACAAGCTATGGCTTTAATGAGATGAGCTATCCTTTCCAGGAGGAATCTGGAGTACCAGTCTTGTTAAGCAGGGTCTGTTCTAGCCTAGGGTTTTCATTCAGCACAGGTTCTGTTTACTGAATAACTCTCGAAGTTTCAGACCCCGGTTTAAAAGTTTTAATTGACGCACACAAAAAAGTCAGATGAGGCTCTGTCTTTCCTGGTGGACCTCTCCCTGCAGACCGTGAGACTGGGGAGTTTAAAAGCAAAGATTTTGCTCTTTGGCTTCACTGCCATAAACATACCTTCTCACTCTATCATTAACCCCAGTGAAACAAAACAACGCAGCCTAACAGATTCACCTGTTGTGGTGCAAAGTGCAAAAAGGCTGATTGAATATACAACTTCAGAAGTGCAGTCTGGCTTTTCTAATGTACCTCTTTAACGAGCATCTTGTACACGAACATCACAGAGCATAGGACAGGCCAGAAAGAGGACAACAACAAAAGGCTTCTACAACATCAGATAGAGGTGAAACAGCGCTGCAGTATGCTGAATTATAAATGAGAAAAGCAAATGTAAAGACAGTCTGTCTCATGAAAAGCCAAAACCAAACACAAGGCTTACTCCAGCCAAAGTACAAGCTGAAAATGGAGAATCCAGTTTGCTTCTGAGCTGACCTGAAACAAAAGGCTAAATTCAGACCTAAGGAAGAATGCTGGAAGAGAAACCCAACCTAGAAAATGCCTCAGGAATACAGTGGTATTCTTGTAAGCACAGTGGCTTTCCTTGCTCCAAGTCATAGGAGTAACCAGGCGTAGTTATGCCAAGAGGGGAGGGGACACGTTCCCTGCTGCAGTAGTCTCATTTGACGTGTGTGTGGTTCCACCTTTGGGGAGAAGTGCTGGGTACAGTTAATACATCCTCTGTGGTCCCTTCCACTTCTGTGATGCAGAAGCTGTCACTCTGGTAACTTCTAAAATTGGATACTTATAAAGGCTACCAGAGGACTATCAAGGGTGCAGTCAGAACAGCTTCATGAAAGAATGACCATTACAGGTACCTACTTAGGCTCTTCACTGAGTGTAAATAGGACTAAATCACAGCAGGCAGACAACCACTGCACCTCTGAACCAGCTGCTGGCCACCTTCTCCCCTTCCTACCCTTCCCTGGTCAATGGCTGAAGGAGGGCAGAATCAAGCTCTGCCCTTCCCCACCAGTTCACCAGAGGAATAACCCTTGTACTGGGAATGTTACAGCTAAAATCTCAAGCCCATGACTCTGGCTGAACAAGGGGAGCGAAGTAGTCCTTGTACAAGGCGATGAAGGCACAGCCTATCCCCTGTCCAGGAATGTCCAACTCTAATTTGCAGGCCAAGACAAGGGCACAACCAAGCATACACACCAAGGACTAGAGGAACAAAGCAACGCACGGTGCCAAGACTAGGGACATGCGCTTTTACCTGCATCTTCAGGTGCCTCTCTTGAGCAATTCTAAGAGTGCCCCGTGAACAACCTGCTGGCCTGTGCTTTTATCCAAAATCTATCCCTTCAGATTACAATTTCTTCAAGAGAGAGCAGTACCTGAGACCCAATAGAAATCAGAAGTTCATGGAGCTTGAGAGCAGGGAGATCCCAAAAGACAGAACTTTCCCCACCAGAAATCAAGAAAAAACTTCTTCCTCAAGGTTATACTAGCACTGAGCTGAGGACATAGTCACCAGGTAAGCCACAGGCTGACAGCTCAAATTCAACTGCAATAGGTAAGACTCAGTTCTTGATAAATATACACAAAAAAGGATACTACAGATGCTGGTAAATAATTGTTTGGTAGGATTGAGCAGAGAAAAAAGACAAACAACGTTACAGAGATGAAATAATTGTATTTTATACTTCAAAAGAATAAGATACAAAGCTGAGGTTCTACTGATGGACCGTAGTTAAGGAATTAGTCATCATTATACAATAGCAATTTGAATATCCTAGCACAGCACATGTCACAAGAAAAATCATTCAAAGCTTGGCTGCATTTTAGCTGTATCAATTAAAGTTGTACTACACAGTATGACATCAGACAGCAAAACTTATTCCAAGCAAGTATTTATATAGTGCTATTAAGTGACAAGGATTTGGTTTAATTGGTGAGTAAATGAAGCTGGAGGTTACTAAAGTAGTCTCTAGCAACCAAGAAGATCACTGGGGCAGAACAAATTGTTTTACTTTGTTTTGTGTGTCTGCATTTTAAGCCTTCCAGACGCTATAGTAAATGTAATAACAACATTGTATAATGAAGATGGGTTGAAATAATAAGTTTGGGGTGAGAGGGTGAAGCAGTGACTTGTGTAGCAGTATTTCACCAGGGCAGTTGAGAGAAGCTGATGCCTGGAAAGGGATGAGGAAAAGTGGATCGCTGCGATAAACTAATGGAAATCCTCCAGAAACAAAGGCGGCAGTTTAGATATGTAGGACGGCTTTACCCAGACTCAGTGAATTGCTCCAGTACCAAGAAAGCTTAGTGGTACTGTAGGCAAGAGTCAAAGCTCTAGGAGATGGTGAAAAAGGTTTGGAAAGCACAGGCAGACAAATGCAGATTTTTCATAAACTTTAATGCAGCACTCACTTGAACGGACAAGGCACTGTAGCACCATCCTTTCCAACAGAGCCGACCCAGAGTTAAGATCAAGACACTGCGCTGGCAACATGAACACGTCCTCACAAGTACCGAACACTTCTCTCAGCATCTCTGTTAGCAAAGCTTTACTGCTCCACATCTCCAAAAGAAGTTGCAAACACCATCTGAACAGATCTATGGGCCAGGATAATTTACACCAGCTGGAAATCTGACCCACTTATTTAATGTAAGGGAATAGGCATGACTTCTTTCCTGCTGCAGACAAAGATCTCTCCAACCCTACTCTGAGAACTCTCTAGGCGTTGGGATATCGACCACAGAAAACTGAGTGGAAATCCCCAACAAGGAATAAAACATATGTTTAATAAATGGTTCTTCAGACAAAAAAAAAGAAAAGAAAAAAGAAAAAAGGAAAAAAACAGACGGGGAGGAGGAAGAAAGGAAAATGTTTGTAATTGTGAGAACATAAAGAGTCCAACCATGTAAGTGATGACTAAGTATAATCTTGTGTTTCAACAAGATGAAGAAAAACATGTTTTTGAAACTATTGAGTCTGGTGTTCCCAGCCAACAGATATTCTTTTATTGGCCTGCGAGTGACCCTTTCAGCTTGGGCTTTCCTCCAGCCTGTGGGTCCACGGCAATGATTAGAGAGTAGAAAATCCCTGCTACTGGCCAGCTGTGCTCCAAATTACCTTACTCAATTGTGCCTATAAAAGTAATTGCTTGTTTCCATGGAACTGCATCAGAATGACCTGCTCACCCCTCGCATAATTCATATATCTGCGATCTCTGTCTCTGTAGATAGAAATCTCTTTCTTTTGTACAGCTCTGAAAGCACTGTGAGGACAGAGTCAATTCTTCATTAACCAGGGAAAATGAGGGAGCAGATAACCCAGACACAGCAAAACTGTGAAGAGTGCAAAGCATAGGTAAATTATGTCCTAAAATGCACAATAAGAATATGGAAATAGGGAAGAGTTTAGTGCTGCTGCTGACTACAGACCATGTATAAACTGGCAGGTCTACACCAGGCAGCACAGTACATGTGGATATGGCACACTGAGGCCAGCTCGACATCTCCAGCAGTTAATTACCAGGGGGACAGTCTGTCTAGGGATAACTACAACTCACGCTGGTGATGTACAAGCGGTGTGGACAAACACTGTAAAAAACCCAAGCGCCAGTTCAAGCGAGAGCAGAAATGTCTCCTGCTAACCTGGAGGAAGTGCCTTCCAAACTGAGTAACCGAGCGCTCTCTCCTGCCTCAACTCAGCCTCTCCTTCCCAAATTCAGTCACCATTCACTCCTTCTCATGGCCCTTTTCTCCTTCCCGGCTCTTCCACCCCAGGCTGAAGGAATTGGTTCTCGTAATTTCTATGCTAAATGAGTGCTGTCCCGTCCCAACGCAGCCCACAGCAGAGCAGGCCTTCCTGTGGTCCAAGGAAAGGGGAAAGTCGAGTACAAGCAGAGGCACAGGAGGAGGATGTTTTGGTTGCTCCAATGAGAGAAGAGTGCCCTGGTGCAAACTGCAGTTTCGGCCACAGCGTGGGAGGGGAAGGACAAGACTACAAAACCTCAGATGGCTAGCAGACAACGTTTGGCAAGAGCCTGGGTGATCTAGGTAGAAAATTTTCAATCTAAGACAAAGGAAACCCATGGTTCTGTCTCAAGACGAGTCAGGTCAGCCAGGAAGAGAGAGCTTGACAGAGAGGAGGAGAGGTAAGAATTCACTTCCTTTGCTTTTAAAAGAAAAGCCAGAGAAGAGGAAAATCACCTAAATGTAACAGCCAGTGAAATAAGGAAAATGTCCAGGAGGCTATTTTCTTGGTAACAAGCTAATGTAAGGAGACCTTTGCATTAGGACATAATGTGACTTCCACAAAGATGTAAGTGAACTCCCTTCATTCAAAGGCTGCGGTGGGATGGACGTTTTCACGGCCCTCCCTCCCTGCCCCACCGGACCCACCACCATTTCCTGTCAGGCCCTTCACATGGCAGGGCAGTCCCGCTCCTGACAATGACTGAGGCTCAGGACTATTGTAACCAAAAAATAAAATATGTTCCCATTAAAAAATGTGGATGATAGCAATTAATTCCACATTTTTGTGAATAAATATAATGTGGTTTGTGCCAGAGCAATTTGGCTTGTTTGCAGAAGCTAACAATGACACATAAATCTATTTTCCCTGTTGCTCAACAGACCATCTTACCCTGCCCACTAGATTTTGCAGTGGAAGAGGTTTTTTCTTTCCGTCTTTCAGTCAGCACCTTAAATGGTACTTGCTACCCATCTTCACATTGACCTAGGGGTTACAAAACTCACTCAATGCTCCTGCAGTCAACATAGTCCTGTCACTGCTTGGGGTTTTCACCAGCCCCTGACACTGATCATTTTATTTCCAAGAGCTGCCCCACCATTTCCCAGGAGTGATGTCATTCAACTGGAGTCAATGACCAGGATCTCTTCCCTCTCCTGTAGCCAAACCCAGCAGAACAGATGTGCTCTGTCAACATCC
Organism: Cariama cristata; assembly: GCF_000690535.1. Lineage (NCBI taxonomy): Eukaryota > Metazoa > Chordata > Aves > Cariamiformes > Cariamidae > Cariama > Cariama cristata. The sequence continues at coordinate 66,009 of NW_009604519.1, read as the reverse complement.
TTGCCACCATGGCTACGCTGAATGACCCATCGGGCTCTCCCATTGCATAGCCAGGAAAGAGCTCTCCCCTGGCATCCGTGAACCCAGGTTGGTGGGTAACAAGGAAGGACCAACATGTGAGCACAGAACGGTCAAGCCATTCAGAAGACAAGCTAATATACCCCTGTCTTTTCCCAGCTATATTTACTTTGTTTAACTCCACTGATTTCAGTCTATTGAATTGTAGAAGTGTAAAACCAAAGTAAAGCTCTATGGATTCTGGCTGTTTTGAAGCTTTACAGATGTTTGCTGGCCTCACATGGGAGAAGCATCAGTATTTTATTGACCAAACTCTTTTTTGTTTTAATATGGAAAATCTCAGTGGCACTTCACTCCATTTGTCTTTTTTTTTTCTTTAGTCATATGATAATGTACACTTATAACCGGTGAATCATCCCCCCGAAAAGTCATAAAGAGAAAAATAGCTCGTATGTATGTCTCAGCGGTCAATGAATCATTGACGACAGGTATAATGGGAATAATTATATACTGCTGAGAAACTCTACTCAAAGCTGAGCTCAGAAGGCTAGTTTCAAAACTTCTGAGTTGTGCTGTTGGATCCAAGGTTGCGAGTGCCAGGTTAGGAAACAGCCAGGAGAATTTCAGATTTGTGTTATTGCAAGGAAATATTCTCTCCAAGTGTCTGTTATGTGTTGACAAATTGTTTATACTTAACCAAGCAATAATAATGAACAGTCTAAATAGACATTGATTTTGATGTTTTTCATTCACTTTTAGTGGGAAAATATCCTGGCAACAGAAATATGGATGTCAAGCTTTGGATGCCAGCCACTGCTTTATAAGTATGCTATTTTAAGCAGTAATATGTATTATTTGGTATAACAACATATACTTTTAGGGTCTAATCCTGGAAGTTCCTGCTCCAATGATTTCCAGTCCTCCAATCGAAGTTTCTGGGATTACACATACGAATGTGAATTTGTAGCAGACAGTGGCCAGACAAAAAAAGTTTCAGTCTTAATGCAGTTTGCCTGCTGCCTCCTAGAAATAGTCAATCAAAATACAAATGTGAGGCATTTGCTCCAGAACCCAAGTGTAAAGCCCTTCCCTAAGCCAGCTCAAAGAAATGTAGCAACTACAAGAAGACACGTCCATTGCATCAAGTTCAGCTATAGAAGAAGGCTTTGATACCCCAGCGCAGTGACATTACTGATTTTGAAGAGGATATGTTACACAGAGCAGGCAGGGCTGCCTAGCAGTCTGCACGGACTGCCAACTCCACTTTTCAGCTGGATTTGTATCCTGGGCTGAGCTCAGCCCCGGTGCCAGCTCTGGCAGCCCCTTTTGCACCTCTTCAATCAATGTGGAGCCAGGTCCCACAATCACCCTTGAGGGCAAAGACAGCAGCTACTTTGTTCTTAGATCTGCTGAAGCCTCTTAGAGAGAAAAGATGCACAACTCTGCCCTCTCACAGTAACGTACCTGTGTCCACTCCTGTCAGTCTACAATATGAATTATCTTAAAGTGCAGAATTCCTCACACAAGGAAAACTAACAAAATGGATTACGGGTGAATCAGGTCCATGGTGTGCAGCATAAGCCCTGCCATCTGCCAATGGCAAACAGAAGTCCCTAAGCACCAAATACATTTTTCCTCCCAAATATCCCAATGGTGCAAGAAAATGGTGATCAGCACCATCCAGCTCCAGTCGCAGCAGTACAGAGCTGTACACCAGCACCAGCATTTAAGTCAGTGAAGCTATAATCGCCCATACCTGGGAGGAGAAGGCGGTTACAGGAACTCCTTCAGTGGAGAGAAACAGGCACCTTCTGAGAGCAATTCATCTGATCCATCTTAGACGCCTGTCTTAGGATAAGCTGAATCACGCTCTGGAGGTTCCCATTTCTCCTTGTCAACTACAAAGGCAGCACTGCTCCAGCTGTGACCAGCTCAAACGTCAATGTCTGACTTCTGGATGCCTTGAGTTAGAACAGGAATATCTCACCCTTAGCTGGGAAAGTAGTTGAAAAGAGATGAGTGGCTACTGTTGCATTTCTGGGAAAAGTGAGATATTATATGACCTGTTAATTTATTCCAGAGTTTCCCTTTACGCTTTAACAATACTGTTCAGTATTCAATTCAATTCATAACATTTAATGGCTTGTGGTCAGCTAAGCTTATCCTGCTTTTCTGTGACAGCTTAAAAATAAACAAAGCTGTGTCTACTGAACAGCACAATTAGAGGGACTTATCCTGCTCCTACCTGAAAACCTGTACCAGAACATACAAATACTATTTTCAGTTCAGTTCAGAGAAGATGGGAAAGTCCTTTACATCCCGCTGTAGGAGATTGCGAAAACTGAACAGTTTGTTCAGATGAGAACATCACTCTTTAGGGGACCCTAAGCTGGGGACAGCTTCAAATTAAGACTACTTTCACTTAAAAAATGTCTAGTGGCCTCAGATAAGATCGGAGATGCAATGTGTTAGGGGCTGCACTGTTAATTAGGACTTGTTTCCACCACTGAGTTAACTCAGCTAACAACGTGAGTCTTGTCCTCACTCAAAGTACCGCTCATACAGAAAAGCTTTGAGTTTGGAGGGTGCTTTTAATAGAGGCTAGCTATCCTACATAGGAGCAATGAGGCACCATCACATCTAAGCCACCCCTCTGTCAATTCCCTGTACAGCACACTGGAGAAGAGTTAACTCCATGCTGCAAATAGTCACCCTAGTAAGAGATAATCCCTGTCCTGAAGAATTTACAACCAAAACCCCCACACAAGGTGTGGCAAGAGGCACAGAGACAAAAAGAGGTACAGCAACTCTTACAAAAGCATGTTGGTTGCACAGCTAGGAACAGTACTTAATACCCAGCTGGTGAAAAAATAAAACAAACAACTCCTAGAAGCCCAACAACTTGCCAAAGATCCTCCATATCTCAGGCAATGGGAACAAAACTCAAGCCTCTTCAGCCTAGAGATATTTTTCTCTCTCTCAATGTTGCCAGCTTTTAAGTAAAATTGAGATTACAAAATTATTTGAAAGTAAGATCCAAGGCTGACAAGGTTTACTCTGAGGTCTACTCCTAATTCCCCCAGTTTCTCTGCAGGCCCCTTCTACTACCCCCAGTGTCAGGCGTCAGTGGAACAGACTGCTCCCATCCTCAGCTGTGTCACTCCCTGAGCAGGCATCCCGTACCGAGAGGCTGCCTGAGCACTAGCTCCAGTGTCAGTGAGTTACACGGCCAAACCTCAGCCTCCATGGGAGTTTGAAGATGTAAGCGAGGACCAGGCGCTGCAGGTGCCGACAATGTATGGAGCTCTCCCGGACACGCAATGTTAAAATCCTGATATGCAATGCACGTGCCCTGCCAAGCTGCTCTGGGTAAGCTCACCAGTAAGCCTTCCTCCTTGGCATCTGCACCACCTCAGGGAACACCCCTCCCTTACAGGGTCTACGCACACTCATCTGCTTCCATCACAGTTCGTAAAGGTGGACTGTAATTTCTGGGCCTCAAAACAGTTCTCTAGACATACGCAGTCTATGAATCTGCTGCATGGACCTTCTCCATGTGCTCAGCTTTCTAGTTTAAAAGCCATCAGCCAACTTATATGTCTCCATTTCTTCAAAATCCTATTTTAATTTAATTTCAGCAAATCAGACTGTAACTATTAAAGCTGTTTGTGGGCTCTGTGCTTTGAAGAAAAAAACTTTACAAGAGACACTAGAAAATTTCCATTTATCCTCTATAGCTTCTCTGCCCTTATGCACCTTTCCCACCAGTCACCAGAACACCGTCTGCCATCCCACCTCCTCCCACATTCCACATTCAATGGGCTCCTCTGCAGTCAAAAGCTTTCTCCTACCTCGTGGTGCCTTTATGAAAGACAAATAATTTGTTTGTTACATTCAAAAGAGAATTGCTTGGCCCTGTCTTTAAAAATGTATGGCATATTTACAGAGCCTATCTTTTTTACCCTTTGCCTGGGAATCTGTACAATTATGATTTTAGGATGAAAGCGCATTTTTGAGCAGATCATGCAATGAGACAGGCCATTTTATCTTAAGTGTCTATATGGAACTTTGAGTGGTTTCTTAAATCTGTCATAATAAAAGCACAGAACCAAACTATGAGGCCATTTCCAAAAATTCAAGCTCTTTCCCAATCTAAAACAAACCCCGTTTCTGCGAAACAGAATGCAGTCGGCTGATTTGAGGGCAAGAGGGTAAGGAAGAGAGGGAATATCTTAAAATATATTTTCTACATACTCTTCCCTATACTGAGCGATATAGTTTCACTCAAATGGAGACACCTCCCATTGCTCGCTATCCTCTTACCCTCCTGTCCCATGAAAAGCAGTAGTTAACTACTGAGTCCTTTGTTTCCTCCTTTAAATGTCTTCAGCATCTATAGTTCCTGCAGTTACATCCTTGTAATCTACAGATTCATATCTAGTAATATCAAAGTTCTTCTATAGCGTCTTCTGAAGCAAGATTTCCAAGCTGTGCAGTGAATATACATTAATTTGCAGATCAAAGCTGCCATTGTCATTACATTAAAAATCGACCCGGTCAATATTATACAATACAGATTCAGCACGACCTTCACATCCAGCCCTATGAAAATCATCTGGCAAATATCTTCATTTCATAGGAGGGCTCTGAAACTCCTCAGTGACCCCTGCCAGCCTACCAGCATTGCTGCCTAGTTATGGGAGCAGGTGACATGCTGCAGGTCTGTCCCATGACCAGCATGTCCCAAGGGAAAAAATACAGAAATAAAAAAGGAAAGAAGATCCCGCCTCTGGAAGGGCCCTTGCTCAAGTCTTGGAAGAGCAATCTGTCTTCTCTTCTGGAGGACAACGAGGTGCTCAGATCGTGTGGTAAAGGTGCTACACAAGCACAGGAGATGAGTGGGGGCATCTGGCAGCAGTGTCTGATAGGACAACATAAACCCAGGCACCGCTGGCACAGCACCCGGACAGCACTGCTGCCAAGGCAGCGGCACCAAGAGCAGCAAACACCGTTACCAGCCTTCCCTTACACCTTCGCAAAGGCGCAAATGTGATGAGTTTTGTCAGAAGACCCTTGGTGCAAGAGACCCCCTGCACAGGGAGGGCAAAATCCCAGCCAGTCTTTGATCATATTTCCTGAGGGCTGCTAAAATCATGTGCTAATCCCGTCAAAGCGTTCTGCACCCACTGCCCATGGGGCACACAGAAATCTGCTTCATGCTAGCAACCACTGCAAACACACATGCAGGAGGAGCCGTCTTTTTTAGCACAGCTCTGCTTTCAGGTTACACTGCTGGGTCGTGTTACACACCCAGTCACAACATACCGAAATACAATATCGCACCAGAACAGATATATGACAAGTTCTCCTTCAACCACCCAACAAGTGCCTTATTCCCGTCCTGACCCAAAGTACAGTATTGCAGTGCTCCCGCCAGCCAGCCCACAGGCACAGCCACGCAGGCACGACACGAGCTCTTGAGGGGATGACGGCACTCCAGAAATTGGGAAGGAGGGAGAGATAAAAAATATATCCTCTGGTTTACTCAGATTTGTTGTGAGGAATTCCCTGTTTGCTGCGTAAAAATGAACCGAGGACCAAGCACCTGCCAAGGAGAGCAGCTACAGTGTGCAGCAGGAAGAAAGGAGGGAAGCACTGCAAGCATCCTACCCCACACTCCACAGCTGCTAGTAGATTAGAAGCTGTAACAAATCCGCTTCACAACACCTATTGCTCTAAAACGGAAGAAAGGGAAGGGGCGAGAGAGGTAAGGAGGACATCATTAATTCCAATGACAGGGACAGAGGCAGCAAAGTGAAAAAGTTCCATTGCTGGGCGTCAAAGGATGTGCTCTGAAATCCTGGCCCCATGCAGGAGGTCGCTGGAACTCCTCAGCTTGCCACTGATTGCTGTGTGGCTACAGGGCAGGCAAACCTCTGTGCTTCAATTTCCAAACCTGCAAAGGTAGGAATATGAGCATTTCCCTGGCTTCAGCAGGGCTTGTTGAGGCTTGGAGGTTTGCAGTGTGCTGCAAGATCAAAGGATCAGAGTAATATTATATATTCAGTACAGGTCCATGCACTATTTGCAATGTCTGGAGGCGTGGCAGGTTGCTTAGCTTGCAAAGGAAAGCAGGAAAACCGAGATTTCACCAGCTCTTATACTGCAATTACTTGGGCTTGAACTGGTCCTCTGCAAGATGGGCATGCAAGGCTGTTACCTCCCCAAAAGCACTTACCTCAGAGGCACGAAAGTTTTAAGATTTGTCCTAATAGTACCCTAGAAGGGAAGACACTGAGCCAGTTCTTCTGTTTGTGAAACAGTTTTTTCTTATGTTTGTGAGATGCCTCTCAACCTTTTGCCCCTTGCAAACTTCTCTTTCTGAGGTCCTTCAGATTGTTGCGAAACACAATATAAATCCTGGCATTCGCAACACTGCCACAGGTTGTGGTACCCTGAAAGGTCTCATATTTCTAGAGAAGTAAAAACTCTTTTGTTCGTCACAGTAAGCCAAGGTCTTTCTTAGAGCAGGCACAAACACAGAAGAAAATAAATGTATTCCAGGAAAGCACAGGGATGAGTTCACAATTACAAATGGGAATCAGTGTTTTTGTAAACATATACAGACAAAAATATATGACACAGATCTCTTGTTCCAGTTACCATGAAAGGTCATTTAAGCTAGACAACTTGACTGGAGACCTCTGGTAGCAGATGGACGCTGTTGTTCTGTGTTCAGAAACTCGTGCTGCCACGAGTGCACCCACAGTGGCTGGGCTCTGTCCTCCCTCAGGCTCCTTGAGTCCACAGTCCTCCAAGCTCCTGCCTCCCAGCCAAATGAGGGGTTTGCTATTCACAATAGTTTCAGAATTTTCACATTTCCTAACTTGTGTATCACAACATCTATCTCGCTAAAACCAATCTCCTGCTTGTTGTTAATTCTTCCTACCCACCACACATGACATACGATGAATACAAAAGACAGCACTGAGATTCCCACAGACACACACACACATGTCCGCAGATCTTTAGTCTATTTGAGGGGCTCCAGCTGCCACACCTCTCTTTTTTTAACTTAAGTATCTTAAAATGTTTGGCAGTAAAGTGTTTGCCAAAGATAAATTTGTTGATTCAGCACTCAACAAAATCAATGAGAGTCTTTCCACTGACTTCAGTAAGCTTCACAGGATTGGGCCTCGAATGCCTCGCACAGCTCTGAACACGCACAGGTCACACCGACTCCAGCCAGAGCACTCGGCAGGCTCAAGACCTGGTCTTGCCAACGCAAGCACTGGGACAAAATGGAAGCAAAAGTCAGGACAGGTACTTTTTTATAATTTACCTAGGCTCTTGATTTAGGGCTGAGACACAGAGAGAAAAATTTGTAAAAGGTGTATAAAATACAATGAAATAAAACTGCAAAATGCAGCTGCCAGGAAAGGTTGGGTTTCGTTCTTTACAAAAGAGCGCGTTATCGGAAAATATGACCGAACGGTGGAAACCTATGGAGGGAACCTGAGATGGTGGAAACGACTAAAACTTTTACATGAGTATTGCAAGAATACAAAGCCTTAGTAAAAAAAAAAAAAAAAGCAAGCAAGAAATGTCTTGCTTGCAAAACCTTGGAAAAGTAGTCCAATGAAAGCCCACATTAACACCGGCATTACCTGAGATCCTCATTACAGAAACAATGCTCGTGAGCAGACAACAGCTATCCTGGACTTTACTCAACAGCAAGGATAGCCAAGATTTTACAAAAAAGTTTCTCAGCTGATGCAGATAGTAAATAAGCTTTTTGGGAATGATGCCAAACGCAAGAGGAAGGACGATGAAACAAGATCTGGAAGAACCAGGAAAGAAGTTTACATGGATATTGCCTGCAAGTTTGACAACAGGACTGAAAAGCAACATCCTCCACCCCATGCACACACAAAAAGCCATAGGTAGCTCCACATTCCATGACCTGAACTGGTCAGCTCCTGGCTGGAATGATGTTGAAAGGCTTTACCACTGAGGGACCCAAAATGGAACCAGCTACATGGTGTCTTAATCTGCTACCTCGGCCAAGTAGAAACAGGCATTAAAAAGCTCAGTGACTACAAAGTGAATCAAAATTATTGAGACATGAAATAATGCAGAAGTTCTTCACAATAATTAACAATGGTATATGCATGCTGTGGGACATGGCAGCTAGTCCCTCACCTGAAGTCTTTCAAGCTGAAGTACTCCAAGGGTCTGTGGGTATCTGCAATATTAGAAATCAATTTCCTTCTAACTCTATGAGGTCCTTTTTGATAAAAGAAGCTTAAATTGAGACTGGATGTTGTTCTCGGAGATATGTTCCGGTTCAGCCACATGTTAATGGCTGTAATGCAGAAAAGACTGGATGAAATGCCACAGGCTGTAATATGCAGGTGTTCAGGCACAAGAGTCACAGGGGTCCCCATGGGTCTTGAAATCAGTGAACTGCGCAGAGAGCAATTAAACACTCTCACAATTGGAGGTGACTTTGGTTTCCTTTGTTGAAAGGCTCAGTGTGCAGCTGGTCACCTCCAACTCTGAAGTTTTGCTCAGCAACCCTGAGCACGAAGACAGAACAGAAACTGATGTATATGTGCACACGTATACACACACGTATACATATGGCCCTTTTATGTGACACGACAGAGAAAAGCAAGAGAAAAGGGATCAGAGAGAGAAAGGAGAAGAAGATCTCATGGAGCATTTGCAGCTGTGTACCACAGCGCAGTGACCTACCAATACCATGCTCCGCGTTGATGCTTAAGTCAGAGTTTCAGCTTCACAGCCAAATAACAGCTAAAGAGAAACTGTTACGTAAATTGCGATCCAGGACTCAGGCAGCTCTCTGCATCCCTTCTACCAGGCTGTTACTGGTAAGTAATTCTACCAACTGAATTAGTTGAGCCAGCAGTTCAAACCAGAACGTGTCCTTACTCCCAGTGATCAAAGAAATGAAGCTTTGCTTGGTAGCCTGTACAGAAGTATTGTTCCGATTTGGGAAAACATCTCTGTTCACAAAAGCACTCAGAAACATGCTTAAAATTACACTGTGTTTACATGCCACCCTGAATAACAAAGGTCTTAAGCATATACTTAAGAGCTTTCTTATGCTGGGTATTTGGAAGTACAATGGAGAGCTAAGGAGAAAAGGAATATGCTTGTCCTCCTGCCAGGTCTTTTAAGGAAGACCAAAAACCACCCAGACATCATTAAATAGTAATATCATCCTGTGAACATAGACTAAAAAAAAATGTACTGATAGAGGACTGTGGAGCATGGAGATTTACAAAACTATATGCTGAAGTGAGGGACAAAAAGGATACTGGATAGTCTAATGAGTACAAAGGAATGTAACACTGCATCTGTACAGCATTTCTCACCCTAATATTCAGTGAGAAACTGGTATCCTCATCTCCCAGAGAGAGAAACTGAGGCAAAGAATGGTTATATGACTTGCAAAACGCCATATCAGATCTGGGAAGGTGCCCTGTGAGGCTGACTTGTTGATCTCTGCACCAACACACCAGCACGAGGAATTGGTTCCAAGCCAACACGCCAGGTCATTGAAGGCGATAAGAGGCCAGGGCCAGGGACACCACTGTTTGCCGTGATCGTGATCATGTGTCAAAGTCTTGAAGATACCTGTTTTAGTGCAGAGGATGACTATTTCTGACAAAAAGTTTAGAGTATAGTACAGCAAGCCCATACATCTTACAGATCCAAAAGTCTCATCTGGAATGAATCAGTATCAATTCAGACTGTATTTAAACATATTGTTTAAATACAGTTTATCCCTCTTGATGCTGGGTTGAGAAGTTCAGTCTTTCAAGTATACTCTTTCTTACACTGAAATTTTCTTCTATTTAGAAACAACTTGAAAACACATGAACACAGAATTAAGTGCTCAGATACCTTAATCCTATTATCAGTAGTCTGTGATGCTTTTCACAGGACATTAGAGTGATGTGTCTGCGGGACTGTACACACCACGCCACAGCAGTACAGCAGTGTCTGGGAATAGCTACAACAGGGACCATATAAGCTTACAGCATACCGTGCCACATGCATAACATACACAGCTTCAGTATCTGGAATGAAAGCTCCCAAAATTCCCAAGCCAAGAGGAATAAAAGCAAAATGTGTAGTTCAGCTATCTCTTTTCATTTTTATAACATTCTGTTTCTCTGTGACAAACAGCATCTTCCTAGAAATTCACAGTTCAGCTTCATCTAAGTTTGTCCTCTGAACAATGTTATTTGCTGTTTCACCTCAAAATCATCTCCCATTGTTCCCTACATCAATTCTTTCTTGGTGAAATACCTAGTATGGTCAAATGAATGATGAATGGCAAACTTTCTAAATTTGAGCATAAACTTGTCCAGGAGTAAACCTTTTAAGGACACTTTAAGGAGATAGAAGCTTAATTGCCATTTTCAACAGTAATCTAGGGTCAGATTGTAAGGCTGCATTGGCATCTAAAGATTTAGAGTGGTTCCTATTTTTATCCTAAATGGCTATATACTATTCAAAACTCCGGCTGCTACAAACCAAAGACTGTGTTTACACTGACTGAAAGGGGAGGGCACAGAGATCTCAGAAATAGCTACACAGTCCAATCCATCCACATGCTGAAGGAGAAAACCCTACAGGACTAGACGCTCAGGCCTTGCAAGCCACACAGCCATGCTAGCGGGGCTTTAACAGCCCAGGACAACTGCTCAGTGCCCAACTCCACTTCCCAGAGTTGGGCTGGCTGGTGCTGTGCTTTACTGGCCCCAAGTCCTTCTGAAATGGGCTATCAAAATCTCACCCCACACTTGCGAACCTCTTTCTCTCCTTAGTACAGCTGAAGGTCATGACTTCAAGAAAAGATCTCTAATAAACAACTAATAGAGGGTTTACACATATTAATCAGCTGTTATGAACATCTACAGGTGTGAACCGTGTGTTGCAGAATCTCATCATCAGTAGATGCTCTCCAGCCCAAATGTCCCAACTACAAGCAGTCAGTTGCTCTCCAACCACTTACTGATCAGTAAAATTTACTAAACTAAATTAATTTTGACTGTTTATAAACTAAACTTACTTTTAAAAGGAATGACTGAGAGGACTGTGAACACTACCAGTTTCAGTGGTGTGAAAGGTGCCAGAGGGGAAATAACTGGGGGCGGACTCTGCTGTACAAGGGTTAGAGGCGTTTTTGTCCTTTGCAGAGGCCAGTATCAGACGATGCGGGTGCTGCTGGGCACACTGGCGTTCGCTTTTCCTACAGCTCCCTTGAGTGACACTGTAAAAATGCTGGTTGGACTGATGGCACAAGATGCTCAGCCTGAGACAGAACGCCCTTTCATCAACTGCACTTATGCCTTATTGAGAGAAGACATCATAAGCTAAGGACCTGCTTGCCCAGCTCTGGGGTCAGCAGATCATGCAATTCAGTTTCTCCACACTCAGCAAAGTAAACACACAAATACTCAACAGCAGTAAGACTAGTAAGCCCATGCCTCAAATTAACCATGTGCTTAAGTGTTATCCTGATTGAATCTGGACTGCAGCCTCAGGACCAACAGAGTGCCTTCTGCCACCTCCCAGCATGCAGAATTGTACCTGGCTCTGAAGCTCAAGTGCCTCTACTGATTTTCACTGCACTTTTCTTCCTGGGTAAGCACTGGCAAAATCCAGCTCAAGAGTACCACCTAGCCTTCCTACAACATTTTACAAACACTAACCAGGGAGCTCAACATCACCAAATTAGGCAGTTATCAACTCTTGCACCTGTCCTACAAAAAGGCAGATTTAAAAGACTGACTGATGACTAGGGTAGGTCTAGCTCTGCCACAACATTAAGGAGCACAAGAAATACAGACGTTTCTCCTGTGTCCCACATAGCCTTTGCTTACAAGGCAAACACCCCGCTCTGCCCTCCTCCCATGCTCTCTGCAGGAGCGGTGCTGCGTGCGCTCCCTCTGAACAGCCGTGCTGGAGCTGAGCCGATGTGATTGACTGACTCAGCAAGAGATGCTCAAGCCTTTGTTTGGTGTGAGAGACACCAGCATCAGTCCTGTGGCAGTGGTATGCCTCGGAAAGGCAATGGCTTTCCACAGCCCCTTCTCCCTATAACGATGCACTGGAGAAGGTTTGCGTGTTTCAGGAATAATCACAGTATAATGAAACAGCCTACACGTAGTATTTTATAACCCCCAAAACCCTTTGATTCATACACACTCAAAGTGATACCCAGCCTCTGCAAAGGCTCACTATGCCCACCAGTGACTGCAGTCACTTCTGAGCTGAAGCAGAACAACACGTAACATCAAACAGCAGTATCTTCTTATAGTTTAGCCTTGGAAACAGAGGATATGAGCCCACTCCAGGAAATACAGGGCATGTCTTACACTGGTGGGCGCATACAGCGTAAAGCACAGTTTTCCCACATAGCCTGGTAAGTGGGAAGTAGGATACAAAAGCACCTACGTGGTGTGCTGCAATCGCTGCATCATGCTGGCCAGGGGTGAGTCAAACCTAGCCTGGAAGCAGCTCCATTGCCCTTGCAACAGCATGGTCGCAAAGCAAGGGCAGCCAGACGACTCCTGGGCATGAATTAGGAGGCCTGAGCAATGGTGGTTTGTGCCCTCTGGACTTGCTGGCTGTAACCTCTGATTGCTCAGGAAACCCTACTCCAATGCACAGTGTAAACATATCCAGAGTTATCCAACCTGGAATCATGCCAGACCTCTGGCATGAAATCCCTTTTACTTGGGGCAGGGGGGGAAATCAAGATGATCTGAGCGAACAAGAAGGGACACGTTGCAAAGGCAATGCAGGAGATTTGGGTTTTGTTCTTAGCCCCACCCAACCCTGGTGATGATAATCCTTTGTTTGCCTTTTTTCTCTATTTAGATTGTAAGTTCTTAAAGACAGAGACAGTCTCTCGGTATTTGTTTATACAGAGTTTATATATCAGTCCCAGGGATTACTGCAATGATTAGAATAATCTTTAATGACCACAAATCACTGCGACCCCTGTTTTATGAATCCTCTAAGGACATGCGTGCCAAATAGGTGTTCAAAAAGAGACTCCAAACTAATTACAAGGTATAAGATACACACTACAATATTTCTCCATGCCAATTTCTGTCCAGTATATCCAGCTAGGAATCAAATCCCTGTATTCTTGGCTGTAACCTGCTTTCTAGAGGAGACTGGCAAATGGCAAATGAGCCTTAGCGTGACTGGGATCTCTGTGCCTTTCCTCCAGCAGGCTCACGCTTGACAGAATTAAGAGAAGTCACTTCTCTTTTTACCTTATTAAAAACAAAACAACAACAACAAAAAAAATCAAAATAAAACCCCAAAATTAAACTCAAAAAACCCCCACAACTAGAAACAGAGAGAAATTCAACAGCACTTCAGAGGAACTAAGACAGACAGAGCCCACTTGTAACTGAGAGCTTTAAAATAAAAGTAGAAGTCCAAGGCAGGGGTGCTGACTTTAAATGCATACCCAGGGTATAGACAGGAGGAAAGGCAGGAAGAAGAGAAGAAAGGTGCCAGGAGTGGGAGGGACTCGCTGATTGGCATCTGTTAAACTCAGAGCTGCATCTTGAATTTGCTTTTCATTTCTGAGCAGCAGCATCAAGAGGAAGTGCCGAGGGATGGGGAGGAGAGGAGATGAGCAGCGAACCGTCCGTCAGCCCAGGCAATCCCAGACCCCAGAATGAGCCTTATTACCGGATTTGTTTCTCCAGGACTGCTTGCCCTTCTCCTATGGCTGACCACAGCTCGTCTGACTTCGCTCCTCTGCTACAGATTACTTTAGCATAGTCCTAGAGCTAAAATGTATTAAAAACTAATTCCGTAGTTACAAGTTTTTTCTAACCAACAAAACCCTGGCTCAGAGAAGCTTCCATCCTGTACATTCTCTAGGAGAAGTGGAGAACACTGCAAGCCCTGTTTTTAAAGGAAGTTTGGTTCCTTGCAGCCACTAGCTGACCTCTCTTCAGTAACTATCCCCTGGTTATGGGTGTCAAGTCCTTCAGCATATCGAGCCCACCGCTGCTCATCCAAAGGCCAATGGAGTTACCAAAAAGGCTTTCATTCCCTTTTTGCAGGCTTTAGCTCAGGCCGTAGAGAAGCAGCTCTTCGCCTTAATGACTTGTGACACCTATTTCAGCTGCTTCTTGTACATCCATGGTGTTACCCCTCTTCTCGCACAGCGCAGTCCTGCTGCCGCACTGGCTCCTAGGGAAGCGGAATCAAATCCAAACAGTGCTGTTCTGAGATTAGTGCAGATGAAACACAGGTTTGCCTGTGTGCAGACTGTGGAACCAGAATTTGTTTAGAAAAATGACTCTGGTTTACTTCACATGTCCATCCCTATATGCTCTTCTTCCAGTTGAGATAATTAACGTTCTTGAGGTAACATTGATTGGTCCCTAATATTCATTCAGTCCTGTAGAATGAAGCTCATTTTGGTTCTGAAATCATTCCTGTTCAAGTAAAGTGTTTGTTTGCATTTAAGATCTTACTGGATGTTAAGATGAATCAAGGTGCTTGGGGCTGTCAAGTTGAAAGCTTAATATCTTCAAATTGCTGCCCAGGTTACTTTGAAATATTTATGTAATGTACCTTTCTTTTCTGGCAAATTACCATTAATGGGAAAGGAGCTTAGAATTACCTAATAGAAGCACCAAAGTCCCTTTAAAGGAAACAATTATTCATTCTAATCTTTATATATATATATATATATTCCTTTTTCCTGCAGTATCTTAAAAATACTTGCAATTCCAGCAAAATGTTTTATGTTAATCTAAACTCTGATTCCATCTTACTCATTTTTCTCAAAGCTGCTGCCTTGAGGAACCAGGCAAAGCAATAGAGAAACACTGATTTCACTCTTCTGACTACGCGTTTGATGTGAAAAATCCTTTTGCTAATGTAGGCTGTTTTTAAAAAGGCTGAAACCACTTCAGTTGGAAAGCATCCTATCATGGTCTCAATCCAAGACCTATTGAAGCCAAATGGAAAAATTCCAAAAATTGCTTCTCAAAAGGGTTAATAAGTCAACAGCAAATATTTTCATAAGGAGTTACTCAATTCTAAACAATTATCATAGTCAGAAAGGTCAACAGGCTTTCTCTTAGGTACCTAAAATAGTCAATAACATGTTTATTCAAAGTTCAGGTTTTTTAAAAAAAGCATCCATTTGAAGAAAATAGTGAGTTTTCAGTGAAATAAAGAAGAACAAAATATTTCCGTGCTGGAATGCCTACACAATGCCTTATCCTCTCCTCGAGGGGCAAAGTCTCCTATTGAAACTCATTTAAGAGAACTGCGGGAAACTAGGGAATCTAAATTACAACAAAGAGGAAGGGTGGTTTGGGACTGCGCCAGCAGGCAGGACATTCGACAGATCTGGGTTAATTTCCCAATATTGCTGCAGACTTCCCGCGTGAGCTTGGGTGAGCTGCTCACCCCTGCGTGGTACCCACCTGTAAACACAGACATACCATCGCCTCTCCCCTGCCCCAGCCCTCTTTAGGCTTCCACTTCTTTGAAACAAAGACAGACTCCCTCAAAATATATCAGCACCGTGTTTTTTAGCACAAAAAGGTTTCATTTTGGAGGGGGAAGTTGGCCGCCACTGTAACTCAAACAACAGCTGCTAAACGCAGTGCAAGTCATTGCTCTGGCGTGAGTGGTGCAGCAAAGCCAGAAAACAGCAGTGCTCTGAACGGCAATGGTTCTGCCGTGTATCAGCCCAAAGCAATTAAATTAAATTTTTTTTCTGATGTCCCCTAGGCAATTTTAGCAAGGCCCTCTAATTCGTACTGTGTACACAGAGTAATTTTAGCAGAAACAGCGACACAGCCCCAGTTCTGCCGAGCCAACCAGCCCCATACCAGACTGGCACCACTGGCACCGTGGCAGAGCATGGCAGATGCTCCCCGAGGGACTGGGACCAAGGTAAGAAAATATCATCTTCTGCAGGAGCTCAGCAGGGAGCAC
>NW_009604519.1:35083-49931 GCF_000690535.1 Cariama cristata | reverse complement strand
ATCATCTTCGGCAGGATTTCAGCAGGTAGCACATGGGTGATGCGGCTTGAACAGCCACACGTACAACACTGAATTGCATTCAGTCGATATGTCTGAGTCTCTGATCTGTGGAGTTCTTTGTTTGCCCTGATTTAAGGTTTACTGTGCTATGGAAAGCTTATAAAATTGGCAGGTCTCAATATCAAGGTTGATGGAGCTACAGGAGAGGTGTGGAAGCTGAGGGGGCAAGTCTCTATTTGCTGCCATGTGTTGCACTTTTTAACGTTCTCTTAATATTCTATCAGAGCATTAGGTTGGGGCTTTTTTGATTCAGTCTAAAACAAGAGGGAAAAGCTGCCTGTAAGTTACTTGCCTTAGCTGAGCTGGACAATATTTCAGAGAAGATGAAGACCTAGAAGGACAAACTCTCATCACTGAAGGGCTGCATGAGAGAAACATGGGAAATTCAGCTGTACACTAACAAGTTTCAGGGACAAAACGAGCTCTTGCACACAGGGATATGAAAGTTGGTATTATTGCCCTCTAGAACAGCAGAAGAATGTGAAGATAGAAGAAAACAGAATAAAGTTTTTTGGGAAAACACTAAGGACTGCACCTATTACTGGCACATTGTAAATAATCAGCCCAACAGCCAGCTCAATACATGCTCTACTTTCTTCCTTAAGCTGACTGCAATGAATAGGATGCTAAGATCATATTTTCATCTGAGAACAAAACAAAGTAAAACCAACAAAAAATTGCACCCCTCCCAGGAACTGCTGCCTGTTTATAAAAAACAAATCCATTAAGGCTCTTGAAGAAATGGAACACTCTGGTCCCGTCAATAGTGAGCAAGTAAGTAGGAGCGAGATCTAAAAGCTATGTAGGACTCTGCAACAGAGCTGCAGCACTTCCAGAGTCAAGTGCAAGTACTTACCTTCCCAGTTATTGGTTTCAAATCAATGTCATATGCCCTATATTTACCCATCTGTATTTGTGCTCTAGCCTCTCTCAGACTGCAGGACAGAGAGACCTTTTTTTTTTTTTTAAAATAGATGTCTAGACAGTTGTCTTCACATCAGACAAAGTGATCAGACAGGAAATTCAAAGGAAAATTGATGCGGGCTGCTACAAAATAGAGGTATTCAGGATGAGGATGGCAAGTCTGTTCCCTGAGAAGGCTCCCAAAGTGGTGTGGGTGGCCCACCTGCAAACTCCAACCACCTCCCACCACCACCCCCCAGGCTTTGCCCCTACGATGAAGAAAGTCAAAGGAATCATTCAATTCTCATCCGATGTCCACTGAAACCAATAAGGGATGCCCACATAAATCACTGCTACGTCAGTGGGTGCAACACTGAAGATCAAAATCCCCTACATAGGTCTCAAGTCAGTACTAAAAGAGAATCAAATGGAAGTAAGTGTAATTCCCATCAATTGGTAATAAGTGAGTGGAAAACAGACACTACATTGAGCTTCTGCTCCTTCCCTCTTTTAAATGTAGTATGTACTAACAAAATAGATCTTTGAATCATCACATGATTCATCATAGCATAATACGAAGTATTAAGTTACCTATCTGGTTACATGGACAGGTGACACATGATTGGAGCAAAGTTTCAAGACCAAAGAAAGAATCTGGCTAAGTAAATAAAGCAGGCGTGAGCTCAATTCATTTATTTCCATAGTAACCATGTCTCTATATGAACTAATTAAAAAGAAGAATTTAGAAGTATTTTAGATCTTTTTGGAGCTACTCTAACAAAACAAGAAGAGCTCTGATATGTATTTTATGTTCTGATTTTTCCTTTTCTGCCTCATGACATATTACAATCAGGATAGGCAAAAACCTAAGACTATTTAATCAAAAATTGTGAAAGTTGTCCAGTGTATGAAATGGATGGATTTTTCAGTTTTTCTTTGCTCCTTTTTTAATGTATATCTTATGTAATAATGTTAATGATATTTCTCTATAATGGAAAATATCTCTAGACTTTGATAACATTTTAAATGAAAAATTAAACTACAGTAAAAAAAAAAAAACATCCAGTTCTGAAGAAAAATGCATTTTAGTGATTTTTTTAATTTTAGACAAAGGACCATTTCTCAATTAAAATCTTTCCCAAAGAAAAAGTCTATTTTTGGTGTGTTATGCTTTCAAAATTCTAAAAACCGCTTAGGAAACAAGAGGGGAAGGAATGAAGAGGTTCGGACAGGAAATGGACCCCCTCCCCTTTAAAAACTCTATCAATTTATCTCAAGTTCTCAGGCCAATCTAATTTATAGTGGTGGTCTTAAAGACAGAAAATTTATCTTTAAACCTTAGGTAACTATGGAGCACTTGCAATTAATAATTAAGTGCTTAAATCGCACAAGAAAGTTCTATTGTCTTAATAGGAGCACCAAATTAATATGACCATCTTAAGGCAAAAATGATTACTGAATTTCTGCCGTCACCCAAATGACAATATTTTAAGAGACTCTAGGAATAACTCTTCCAGAAGCAATTGCTTCATCTTCTATAAAAAGTCGTGCAAGGCATTCAGTAAGACAGTATTCATATCACAGCAGCTGAAACTCCCAAAGCAAACATGAAATGAGGATTCCTCATGGACCTTTTAATGGTCCCATAACATTTTTTTCTTGCCTTATTTGGTTTTCAAATAATATACATCATTTTTTACTGCCAATAAAGTTTACTGGTATTTTCATAGCTAACGGTCACTCATGGTGGAAACCAGAGCCAAGGATTAAAGAGGATGCTATTTTTATAGTTCTTCTGGCAGAAATTGCTTCTCCTCCATCCGAGGAAGAGAGCCATGGCTGGCATGCTGTCCTGCAACAGGTAAAGCCTGGTATAGGGGACAAAACCAGAAAGCTTGGAGGGAGGGCTTAGGTTTGGGAGTTGTTTTTTATTAACCATGGTGTGCCACACAGGGTGAAATCCATCCTTTTATGAAGAAATGAGCAAAAAAATTAGACACGTATCATGTATGCCTTGTTTGGAAAGCTTAAAGGGGAGACGAGTGGCAGGCCAGCTTCAATTTCATCTGACTTGAGTCAAATCCAATTAATAAAAGAATTGCAAAATCAGAGTAGCGGGCAGAAAATCCTCATTTCCTTGCAATAATTCTGAGAGGGGCAGGCAGGGCAGCAGCCCAGCAGTCCCGCTGCCGGTGCCATGGGTGCTCCATGTCATGGGTGCCAATGATTTATTCATTCAAAAACTAAAGTAAAAAATATTTCTGTTAGAACTGATCATGCTTGGAAGTCTCTCACTAAGCAGCGACATGGTCACACCTGTGCTCCCCTGTAGCTTTGGCATTTTCCTTTCCTTTTCCTTGTCACAGATTTGCTAAACTTTCTCAGTGTTTCGCAGCTGTGGCTGTTTCCAGTTCCTCAGCCAGCAGAGTCCTGCCTAGAGCACCCTCTTCACAGCAGCAGCAACACAAACAGGACAAAACACATCCAGTTACCTCAGGAGAAGTATTAAACGATCTGGTGTTTAACGAATTTGAAATATAAAGATTTGAAATACAAAACATACGGTACTCATAGTGCATAAACCAAGGAATCATGATCAAACATTAAGGCAAGAAACTGCAAGCCCTATGGGAGTCCCCAGCCTGCCACCGCCCTGCCGTGGGACAGGGCCCGGGCGGGTGCTTCTCAGCGCCGTGCCAGGCCGAGCCCTTTCTCCTCCGGTCCCTCGGCTTCCCTGGCAGGACTAATGCTCGCCCTGCGCCCGGGCACGTGGGGAGTCTTGGTCAACACTGGGAGCCAGAGAGGAGCTGGGGTAGGAAATTGGTGGAATTCCTGAGCCCGTCGGAAAGGCTGGCGGCAGCAAACCCACAGACTGCATGGAAACAGGAGTGTTCCTTTGTTTACCTCAAGCTTTATTTTTTAAAGCACCATGACAGCCCTGAGACTCACTCTGTCTCAGACTAATCTATTTTCCCCTCAACACCTTGCAGCACACCGTCTGCCAGCTTCCCATCCAGACCAGGGGTCAGAACCTCCCGCAGGGATGTACCCAGCTGCGGAGCGCTGGATGAGCCACCCGGGAGCAGCAGGCTCAGCACAATCTGACCCTCTGATAGCACCTCGCCATGTTCAGGAGCTCCCCAGATCTCAGGCTTAGTACTCGGCAGATTCCAAAACTCAACGCATACGCCTCCAAGTCCCACCTCCTCTACAAGAGAGGCAGCAAGGCTTCAAGAAACCAAAGCAGCTGAAATGAAATACTGCTTTGTTTGCTGGCACTTCACTTTTGCACAGGTTTGAAATGGGAGACTTCCATTTCTGCATGAGTCTACAAAATAAACTCTAAGGCAGAACAATGAAAATCCTATTATGCAACAAGGATTCATCAGCCTCGTGTTAGGCTGGCCTTAACTCATGAGCGTTTTACCAGTATTTCTAACACTAGACATTTAAAAAGTGATGAGTCAAACTTCTTAAAATCACAAATTGGGATTTTTTTTCAACACCTCTGTCATGTTTGCAAGCTCCTTCGAAAACCACAAAGACAAGAAACCTTCTGGGTTTTTTTAATATGAAAGCTGAGTCTTAAGCAACATCTTAACTCTAGCTGCTGGGACTTTCCAAATAACACTAATTAACGCAGGACTTATTATAAGATCCTGAGAACTGATCCTATAATTTTTGTAGGATAAACAGCAATAAAATCAATCATTACTATAATTATAACTCAATGTGGGGCTTTGGATACCTCACCAAAAAAATCACTTGTAAATGGGAACTCTTAACTTCTCCCAAGTTTTGCTTAATCCCGGTTTGTTTTCTGTTTAGATTGTAAAATCACTTGGGCTGAATCCTTCTGTACTGTTTATACAGCATCTGGCACATAGGGATAGTGAACCTGTTGGGAACTTCTGAACATTGACATAAACCAAAAAATACCAGTGTGCAGGGAATTTTATTTTGGATCTCAAAATACGGGTGGAAGTTCCCTGATGAGAACTAACAAGGAGTTATTGTGCACATTCGATTTTTTTTGTTGATTTGTTTTTCTGGAGGTTTTGGATTTATCAGAACACAGCCAAGACAAGATTCTTTCACTGCAAATAAACAGATCAAACAAAACAAATCTCTGCCATTTGGGATTTTACAGAAAACAAGCTAGAAAAGTGTGCTTGAAGCAAAATAATTTTCTAGGTGTTTATGGCTCTTCTTGCACAGCTGCCCCCCATTTCAGGCAAGAAAGTTAAGAAAAAGGGGATCTAACTTGTGACAGGGATCTCTAAGTATTAGCACAACACCAATTAAAGCCAATAATGAGATAACTGAGCTTTGCTGGCATAGTGCAGTAGGTGGAAAGCTAATTATGCCATTAGAGGAGGCACAGGTAAGTAGATTTGAGCTGCAGGACGTTGGCAAAGGCCTGGGAGGAGGCGCAGAGTCCGGCATGGCCCCGGCAAGCAGGTGCCGGAGGTTGAGGCCGTGCTCAGGAGAGCACCAGAGCTGGCTGCCCGGCTTTTGCCAAGGCACGTCTTGGCCCTCCTGGAGACCCAGCGACAGAAACAAGAGGACAAACCCCACTTCTCCCCCCTTCTGTGTGGCTGGGCAGAACTGATCCTTCACAGTTACTGCGATCTGGCACCATGAACGGCCTACAGAGCACACACAGTGTAACAGCTCAAGTTAACAGTTTAACTTGAAAAATTCTAAGACTTCCCGGTGATGGGTACAACACAGACAGCAGGGTTTGCTAATTAGGTCATTCTTTGGTAGACATATTTGAGTGATGTTTTGGGTTCTCTTAAAACTGCTGCCTAACGAAGTAATTCATAATTGGTATACTCTTTTCACTTAGAAAATCATTATTTCATATAAAAGATTAACAAAATCTAAATTTACATCCAATATTTTTCTTTAACAGCCACACAGTCTCCAAGCAGTGAAGCTTACAGACCAGCTCCCTGCTCAAATTCAAAGTTATATACCAGTATAAAAGGTGGAAAAATAGAGCTGGCAGCTCACGCCATCAACATCCTCTCTGCTACCGCAGCCCAAGAGGGGTCAGAGCAGGGAGGAAAAGAAATCGGTACCATTTAGGGGACAGAAAAGCCTATGAATGAAGTAAGAAGCACGCCAGGTCCTCCTCCCAACTTTCTCAAGTCCTTAAATAAGAGGAGCACAGCCCACGCACCGCCGCTGCCATCCAGGGAGTCCCTCCTCTGGTTCCTCTCAAAGCCTGGATTTCAGCTGGGATAATTCAGAGCATTTAGATCCCTCTCCAATATACATCTGTGTTTATTTTTTTTTTTTTTTGCCTGCAAGACTGACAATGAGCAACCCTGTTCACATATTTTCTAAAAGACAGCACAGTTTGTTTATCTGTCAGCTATAGGTGCCAGTGCTTAATATGTCTGGGGTGGCAAGAAAATAAATGGACTTACTATGCCACAGTTAGATCCCCTTTCCGTCCCTCACCAGTCCCCTAATGTGTTTGTCTCCTTCTTGCTCTCTCAGGGGACTTGCAGCACACGCAGCACTGTGCCCTTGCCTGTACTTACTCTGATGCTCAGAGGGCATTTTTTAAAGTATGGGTTATTTTTTCAAGGACTTGACCATTTATCAACCAAAGGAAAAAGTTCTCAGTGGTTTCACGGGGATTGGCCCTTCATCAACGACTGAAACAGCTTTTACAGATTGACCAGATTCTGCCACTTCAACCACTTCATGACACAGAAGCAACAGAAGAATTTCATCAGATTTAAGGCCTGCAGTGATTTTTCTTCCTGGCATAGGAACCAGCCTGAAGGGAGGCGAAGGTCCCTGAGATGTATTTATGGAATGGCTCAGACTTCTTTCTGAGCATTCAGTTCTTAGACCTGCAGCCTAAAGCCTGTCAGGAGTACGTTTTCCCTCAAATGGGTTTTTACACATAAAATCTGAAGAACTCTAAAAATGAAAATTCCAAGTCAGAAACCATCATGTCAAAAAACTGGCCCTGGCTGCAGGTTTGCACTGCGCTCTGCCCCACGCATCGGGGCTCTTCTGCTTTGGTGTTTTATAGGGACTGGCCCCAGCCCTCCTGCGGCAGGGAGGGATGCCTGGAGCACTGTCAGAAATGCCTGCTGCATGGATATTCAGCTAAAGGAGAATTAAATGTGTCAGATACTCAATTTTCCCATCCTTAGGGAAGTGTTCTAGTGGACTGTCGGTCACATCCCTCTAGATTAAACTAGATAAGCATTTAGATGTCCACTCTTCCTTTATACTAATATAGGCAATAAGTCTAGTGTCAACCTACAGGCTAACACCAACCCTAACATGATAAAGGAAAAATGCTCTGAATTAGTTTTTGAAGGTTACTTACAAGAGCCAGGGTTCAGGGAGGAAGGAAATTCAGCAAGCAAAGTGAATAAAAACATTCCCAAACTGTCATCTTAATTAGCTTCAGCACAATATTTAATGTGGTTGAACAGCATGGAATGATTTGGGAAACTGAGCATCAACTGTAGCAGGCATGCAATGCCTCAATAAGAAATGGATGAAATCTCTTTCTGGTACACAGCAAACTTGCTGGGAAACATTTTGTTTGCTGGGAAACAATATCTGGCCACAGGATGAATCTGCTGTCCAGTTTTGGCCAGTGTAGGGGACTGAGGACAGCATTCATCCTTGGCTGGCCGTTACACGAGACTGCAGAGTCCTTTCTCTTCATGTCCCAGCATATTATGCAAAGTGGAGCGCTAGGGAGAGCCTAAGTGACTTCCACACCTTGAAAGGGCTCCCAGTCTGGTAGGAGGAGATTAGGACATCTTTTAAACAGAAGGGGATCAAACCTGGGGCTCCCAGATTGGATGCGAGACTCTTACCCAGTTAGCCACAGTACAGAGCAAGTGCTAGGATTTCATCCGCCTTGGGCAGCTTTGCAAATCTTGCTTCTCCCGCCCCAAACGCAACAGCCCCAAAATGAAACATCTCATGTGGGGTGAAGTGGTAAATGGAACATCTTGTTGGACACAAAAGGAATCCAGGGCTTTTTTTTTCCTTTCACTTTTTGGTTGTCAAGCCAAAGAGTCATGCACGTATAAAGAGCATTAGTGAAATACGCAGATTATTAAAAAAACTTGAGCAGACTAATAAACTGGCACCATTATCTCCCCCTTTGCAAACAGTGTCAAGAGATCTTTAAATGGTGAAAATCTTGAGTTTTTAAAGGTAAGAACATAATGCCAACCAAAAGTCCAACCCAAAATTGCCCCCATACGTAGATTCCTAAGGAGACTTAGGATTGGCTTTAAAGACCAAAACCTTTATCTTATAAACTGGCCCCATTTCCTGAAGACATCCAGAAATGCTAAGGTCAAGCAATTTGTCATCTCTACAGTCATTTCAAAAATATGTAAAGAGAACCATTATATTAAAATCAAGATTAAAATGGCTGAAAACTTCTGCTGCAAGCATCTTCTGGTGGGGGGAGGGAAGCTATCGCTGAACAGAAACACTAAATCCCTGCTAAAGTAAATCCGCAGCTACATTTATGTTTTGCACCATCTGAGGATCCTGGCCCCACAGTTGTTTCAAAGGAGGTCAAAGAACAAGCCTGAGAAGCTATGTACCCATTTCTTAATAAGATTGCTTTGTCTCACATTTCTGCTGATTTCTTTCATACCTTCAAAGTTGTTACAGCAGCTCATAAAGAGAAAACAAAGATTAGACACAAGCCTTTGCCCTTGAGACCATCCCTGACCTCTGGTTTGCCATTTGCATTTATTACAAAAGAGCCTGAAATGTTTCTGAGTGACAGAAAAGCATCGGAAGCTTACAGAGGGTTTTGCACCAATAATGCTTCGTTTGCCGGGTTTCCTCAGACAGAACTTTGCAAGGATATTGAAACTCCCTCAGTCACAGGCAATAAACACAACTATGCCAAAGTTGGGAGGAGGGGAAGGAGGGGGATGGTTCCTTGCACACCAGTTTTCTTATCCATCTGGAATTAGGAAAGCACGCCTGGAAAGAAAGAGCCAACAGTTTTGGATAAGTCAGCCCAATTCCTCGGCTATGACATATTCATTGTACACACGTGCGCGAGAGAATGCAAGTAACTCATTTGTCTGTATTCAGCCATTATTTAAAATAGAATAAAGTAAAATATTTGCCATGGCAGTAGCAAAAGACTTCTTTAAAAGGATCTGCCAGCCAGCCTGATCCAGGCTGAGCCCCCTCCTGCAAGAAGTGAAGCAGTCCTGAGTTCAAAATCAATTTAAGAGGACTCAAGAGTGTTCACATCTGGTAAAATCTGACCCCAGATCAGCACTTCCCTGCAGGCTTATGCCACTGAAATCAATAGGAATTACACTGGAGACGTAAGTGTGGTTAGCTGGGAGTCACAGCAACGAGAGGGCAAGAGTGAGCTGCCGTGACTGGTGGGCTCCTGAAAAGGAACATCCTCCCCTGCTTCCCTCCTTTCTAGCTTCGGTTGTCTTTATTAAACTAGCTATAATTTGTCCTTGCAGAATAGCTATAGCTTCCTTTTTATCTGCCACTCACAAACTGCCCATTGCTACCACATGCTGCACTACAGCCTAGAGGAGAAAGACAAACTATTTCTCATGAGTGTTCATATATTCATTTCAATTCAATTTAAATGTGAGCTTCATTATGACCTTGTTAGCACCCCCTCTCCTGTTTACTTTCCATTAACATTCAGCCTGTCAAACTTTATTAGCACAAATGACCATAGAAATTGTGAGCTGCTTGAATTCTCGCAGTTTGAAACATATTTAGTGGGTGAAATTCAATCTGTCCAGTAGGCCAGGGGAGCTCTCTGCTGTGCCCCAGTCTTCTGCTGACTTGCAAATTTTAGAAGTGTTCACAAGCAAAATGTGATGACAAGAATAAGTCTCTCTGAGTTAGGGAAAACAGAAACGACGCATGTGACTCCCAGGCAGCCAGCCACAGGTATGCTCGTTCTGGATTGTCACAGGCTGAAGAAAATGTAAAAGGGAAGGAACTGATTTCCTTCCCCTCCCCAAACCATTAAAAAAAAACAAAAACAAAAAAAAAAAAAACAAACTTAGGGGAAAAAATACCTAAAACCCAAGGATATTCTACAAAGAGATTAAAAGTGGTGGTGGAGAAATCAAATAAATTATATGATTCATGGAGCTCTGCAAACCACACAAGTACTCTGTATGCAGCCCACACCGTCACCTCTGTCTCGAGAGAAGATGACTTCTTTCCCAAACTCACCCTTCCTTTTAGTCTCCACTAGATTTCTTGTCCCCAGAAGAATATTATAACATATGGTTGACTTTTTCACATAATACCTAGTTCACAATCTCACACAAAAACTTCCACAATATATGTCATTTTGACACGGACTTAAACATGATAAACAGTGTAATACAATCTCCAGCTGTTTGAACAATTCTGGTCATAAACTGCCTCACTGCATTGTCATCATGCTCGTTTCTGCATCAAGCCTTTGTTCTGTTTTATTCCCTACATTGTTTCCCTTCCACTCAGAGATGTTTTGAAAGAAAAATGCATAAATGCAATGTTAAAACTAACATTCCCTTGGGTCTTTTATCTGTATGCAAATAAGAACCTCAATTTTAATTTTCATTAAAATCAGAGATGGGAAAAAAAAAAGTGGCTCTTTTTTTTAAAATCTAGTCAGGCCATTCTGACATATTATGCGTAATTTTTCAACAAATGCTTATATAAAGCATTTCAAGAGTGGTAGAAAGTATATGAAAAGAAGATCCAGAAAAATGAAACCATTCCAATTTTTCAGTTCAAAATATCCAGGTCAATATTTAGTTCACTTTTATTAAAAAAAATGTAAAAGATCAAAAAGCTTATTAAAAAACCATTATGTCTATTTATTTATTATTTGTCATAGAAAAAAATACTTTGTTTTCAATTTTTTTCAATTTTTTTAGTGTAGCCTAAAAGATGAGAAAAAAAACCTTCCTTTTTTCTGTGCAGTTCTAGTAAAATAAACTTAACATCTAACAGCAAAGCAGATGTCGATTAGAAGAGGTTAATACCCACTGGCGCGTCGTTTTCTAAGCCCCATTTCTGGAGGTTCCCTGCACTGGTCGGTTATGAAATCCTATCTGCGTCAGCTCTAACAACACACAGTCCTGGCAGAAAACTCTTCCGCTCTGAATGCTCTAGTGATATTTGAAAATTCTGGAGAATATGTATTTTCCTACTGTTCTTCTACGATGGTACAGGATACACGGAAACACTGAAAGATGGGAGGAAACGAAACAGCAAAGATGAGACCTATAAAGGCAAGCCAGTATCTGAGTCTACAATTGGCTGCAGTTGCAGGGGGTTTATTAGAAACCCTTTCTCCTAGAGTTAAGCGTTCCTTCAGTGCTCCAGCATGGCTGCAGAATGAATTTAAATCCCTCCCTGCCAACCCAGGTGTGGAAGAATACATTTTAATATCATAAGAAACACAGAGAAAAGGGAAAGGAGTATTTCACTTCATTAGCGTGCCTTAAAAAGGGAAGATCTAAGATAAAGATGAAGGGGAAATTTAGGGTAGGCTAAGGAATGAGTTCCCAAGGGAAACCATAGAAGCCCCATCAACTGAGATATTTAAAATTAAAGTCAATAAAGCACAAGAAAGTACATGGTGCAAAACAACCCTGCATCAGCAGAGGGATCAGCCACATAAAGCATCTTTTTTCACTCCTGGTTTCTGTTGTCTCCTCTCACTCATGCCCAAGTGTCCTGGGAGCGTCTGCTCCCACACAGCATCGCGGTCACTCCTCAAGCAGCCAGGGGCAGCTCCAGTTATTTTAATTGGTTTAGCATCATGTTAAATTCCTATCTATAAATGCAGATGGACACATTATTATAGGTTTATTTGTGCTGAGCAATAACTTACTCTGGGCCAGCTTGTACCTTTACACTTCGCTCTGAACAAGGATGATCACTGTCCCACTGCTCAGCACTAAAGAAGGAACTGGGGCCTCTCACTTGTTCTGGCCCTTTTGATTTCCCCCTGGCCATGAGACATCATCTTGGGGACAGTCAGCAGGTCCCTGGGACAAGGCTTGCAGAGTTCATGCTGCTCTACGTCAGTCGAGACTTAGGTAGTCCCTGATGGCAGGCCAGCAGCAAAGAAACAACGGACAGGTGCCTCTGCAGATAACACCGTCTTTTCACTGTGCAAACTTAGGGCAAAACTGGGGTACTTCTAGTTTGCAATATGATGGGGTTATTCCTAGTGTAAGAGAAAGAATTACCAAAATCAAATAGATTAAAAACCATGTTGGTTCATGCCAGGAAAGCCATTAATATAACGAAATACTGTTGACAGGGAAAAAGATAAAAATCACATGTCAAAGCTGGGGAGAAGAGGATTTGATTAAAGATGGCCTAACTGATTCAGCAGCAATTAAGGTTGCTCTTCAAGTGCTGCGGTTCATTCCTGCCAGGAAGGAGGCAGCAGGTCCGACTCTCTCCACACTCGCACCAGCCTTACGCTGGTGAAAGCCACCACCTCTGCTCAGGCAGCTGCTGCCTAAGCTCAGCGCAGAGTGGAGCAGAATCCGGCCCCGAAAGGCCCGTGGCAATTGTACAGGATCAGATAAGACACCTCAGGAATGCAGCACTGAGTAGAGCGCTTCAGTAATGCTTTAATTTCCATCCTTAGCTTACTCAGTCCCAGCTTTCATTAAAAGACCACATCGTGGTTGGAGAAAAAGTTTTTACATGAATTAGTTTAAAGGGCAGGAATTATATTCACATTTTAATGGTGCGGAAATAAATAATCTGAGCAGGGAGCAACAAACGTGGGAAGGGCTGCTCCATATTTTCCGTTTACCAAAGGAAAATAACACTTGATTTTCTCATTCAACTACCTCTCCAGTTAGCTGGCAGCAATCCGGGAGACAGTGAGGCTCCAGCCCTGCAGAGCACACAGATGCCCTCTGATACAGCATAGGGGATCATTTTAGCATTCGTACTGGGAGCCCCAGTTGAGCTCAGACCTGGTTGGGCTGAATTTTGTCCCGCTATACAATGCCATAAATGATTGAAGGGTCTGGTCCAACGCAGCGGGTGATGCAGGAGAAGCAGGTAGCACCCTCTAACACGGGAGGGAAAGCAAAGCCATCTGCCCACCTTCACGCTGTAGCTCCATCAATAGTCCCCTTCCCAGTGCAGCATCCAGACCAGATTTTATGGGAAAAGTATCAGGGGATCAGAATGAATCACACCACTTTCCAGGATAACCTATCTCATACTAATGCATCTAAAAGTGCTTTACAACTAGTTTTAATTCCAAATGCACCCGCTAGGGAGCTAATATTTTTATCTCCCTTTTATCAATATATAAACTGAGGTCCAATGCACTAAGATGTTGCAATGATCAATAGCAGAGTCAGAAACAGAAGCCAGGGTCCTGCTCCAGTGGGAGTTTGTTCATCAGACAAATATGTGTTTGCATGTTTGCTTTATACCTGCATAAAATAAGGGAGACAACACACTTGCCTGAAGCTTCACAATGAGTCACTGCAAAAGCCTGGAAAGGACCCCAAGAATTCCCTTTTTAAAAAAAAAAAAGCTAGCTTTGCCCCAACACATTTTTACTCTATGTGCTTCATTGCACACACGAGTCATGTACTGACACTTGCAGTGCAGCATCCATTCAAAAGATGAACCATAATGAGGCTCTGCCTTGGACACAATCAAGGCTTTTTATTTTTACAAGGAGAATCCCACAGACTAACAGGCCATGATTACATGTCACTTGAATCTGGCAGAAGAACATGCTGCTGCTAAAAGAGGCCAGGCACACCAGGACGTTGGCTTTCCTAAAGTAGCTGGCAAGAACAAGCAACCAAAGGGAGGGGAAGGTCTCAGACATGGGGCAGTGGAGGGTCCATCCTTGTGCTAACCAAGGCAGCCAGGTTCTCCTTGCAGTTTGCCCCTCACAGCCAGCAGCGTACCAAGCCCCCCACTAGCCGCAGGAAGCCAAACTGGGCTCCAGGGCCAGTACCTAGGCTCTCCCTGTTGCTGCAGAGAGTTAGACTGCAGTTGCTGCCTTCTCTACTTCCGAAATGCAGCAACGAGCCTGTTTGAAACATCCAACCCTTGTGTTTCTGGAGCAGAAGGTCCTGGGTGGAGTCTATTACTTCCTTCTTTACATTGCTGTAAAAGCTCTGTGGGACTGGACTGCTGAAATTGCACCACATCAGCTCAGGACAAGAGGCTGTAGATAGCTGTTGTATCTTATTTGTGCCTTATTGCCATCAGACTCCTGCCTGAAACCTCAAAATCACAATATCAGCCACTTGGAAATACCCAATAGCGACCAACAGGGCAGCACTGCTTGTTTAAGGCCAATAAAACATGAAGTTGGATGTATGCCACCCACACAGCTTATTTCTTCAACATTTTCTATACAAAATCCTACCTACTGACTTCAGCAGTAATTGTCTACGTGTATGGTTGCAACACCTGAATCATAGTTCCTGGAAATCAGAAATAAAAACTTGTATTCAGCATCAGAAATACAGTTTTGTGGTTGTGCAGGTAACCAACCTGCATGTACTCACACCTGGCCCATATGAGTAAGTGGACAAACCAGCTCCCTCTGACACCTGCTGATCCACAGATCAGTTTCTCTATAGAAAAGAAAGTGGTGCCATCACAACTGGGGAGGGGGGTTGGTTGGTTGTTTTTTTAGTATAACTTGATTTTGGTTACACTACAACTCTTAGTCTTTGTGGAGAAACGGTCACAAGGAGCCTGCAAAAAAACTCAAGCATGAGCATCTGTTCCCCAGGGAGCTCTCTGTCACATGAACTGAATTTACTTAGAGAAATTAAGGGAACAGCAACTTTTTGCTGTTGGCTAGCTCTCT
>NW_009604519.1:0-35030 GCF_000690535.1 Cariama cristata | reverse complement strand
CGAAGGATGGAGGAATGGGTGTGTATGTAACGGTGCCATCTGGCAATGGTAGCCCCAGCCACAGTCATGTGTTTTGCATACGTGTACTTACATGGCATATTCGGTATGTATTTACCGTGACAGCTTGTATTGCAACCAGTATTTTCATTTCTTCCTAGCTGTGGCAGTGGTCTCAAAGTAGGCCACTGGTAAGGACATCATCTAATTCTACCACCAATTTTTTGTTGTTGACAGATGCTTCATGCTAAAAAAAAAAAAGAGTGCTGGACTGACTTGTCTCAGGGGTGCAGATTCCCTTTATAAATCAGTATTCCTTCGGGGGATGCAGCCTCACTGGTTGAACATCACTCTCATGATTAAAAGAAGCCATTTTCAGCCAGCACAGAGGCACACCCACAACCTGAGAAAGACCCAAGAGGAATGGAACAGGTATGGCTTAGCTTACTTACTAAAGTTGCTCTCTGTAAAGAAAGTGATGAACATGAGCTCTAAAACTACAGGCTATGAAGGAAACAAAGAGGCGTGGGGAGAACTGCAGGGTGATCTGGAACAGACAAAGGGAATTTGGTGTTTACAGAGGACAAGGACAGGAACAGCAACTACGTGAGCTGGGAGGATGTTCTAGGATGGCACAGAATATGTAACTGATGGTCATTAATCTCTGCAAGAGAAGGAGCTCTTCTTTTGTGCCATCTGTTTCTAATTACTGCCCCACTCAGCTCTAGGCCTAAATTGCACAATTCAAACTCGATTCCAAACCACCCAAAGTGCTAAAGGTTTTGGAAGGCACAGGAATGGGAGTATCGGGCATAAATTGCAGGGTTTATGGTATTTATGCAAAAGCACCCAATTAGTTCATGCATGAGCGCCAAAACAATACACACGAGCACCCCATCAGGTCACACATGAGTGCCAAATTACTTCACCCATGTGCACCCAATTAGTTGCTCCAGTAGTTCATGCATGAGCACCCACTAAATTAATGCATGAGTGCCCAATTACTGCACACACGAGTGCCTAATCAGTCTGTACATGAGCAGCCAATTAATTTATTTGTAAGTGCACAATTAATTCATGCATGAGCACATAATTAGTTTATGCATGGGTGCCCAAATGGTACATGCATGAGCACCCAATTAGTTTGTACATGAGTGCCTAATCAGTATATGCTTGAATGCCCTATTAAGTCATGCTTGAGCACTCCAATGGTTCATGCATGAGCACCCAAATAACTTACACTTGAGGGATGTATTTTATGCATGAGCGTTCAATCAGTACATGCATGAATGCCCAAGGAATTTATGCTAGAGGACCCAAATGCTCCCTGCATGAGCCCCAGTCAGTTTGTGCATTAGCACCCCATTAACTCACCCCAAGTGCTGCGTTGGGCATGCATGCAGGTTTCAGTAGCTGGGGCTGCAGTGGTGCCTCTGCCAGGTGCTGTTCACAGCCAGTGCCTAGCCAGCTGTGAAACTGGTGGAAACACCCAAAATGCCCTAAAGCATCAGCCCAGTACCTCAGCTCAGACATATTTGAGAAAGCAGCAGCTGCAAGCAGCGGAGACCTGTGGAGGGAGAAACAGCTGTGGAGATGTGGGGCTGGAGATGTGCTCTCATGTGCAAGGAGTGCACCCCAAGGGACTGGCTTCAGGACAATTCATAGGTCTTTTCAGCTTCCTTACTTCTGCATGTCTTTTGCAGAAGTGTCAGAAACATCACATCTGGAAGCAGGAATAGAAGTTGTCTAGAAGCTCTGATACAGGCCAGCTGCTTGTGATTCTGCAGCATGCCCACAAGAACTCAAATCCAGAGAGTAATGACTGGTAGTCTCTAGAGAAAAGTCTCACTAACAAAATGTATTGGCTTAAGAACGATAAAGGATGAAGCTCTACAGCCTGTGCTACACAGGAGCTCAGATAAGATGATATAATGACACATAGTGGTCATAAAATCTATGATCTTATCAGTCGAACTTGCTTAGGTCTCTTAATCACTAGTAAGTCCAACTTGCACAACTTTCGTTGTTCAGGCACAAAGAAAACAAGGTGGTATGTATCAAGCCTCACTCATGCCAATAAAAATGTACTACAGGAATTAATGTATTTATTAACTCTAAGCAGTGATGCCAACTGTTTTGGCTCAACTACAGCTTCCTGGCTTTGGACATAGGGTCACAAATCTCTAAGACTGTTGAATCTTGCCCTGGAGTAAGGAAACTTCTAAAGTCTGAGCAGGAGCTGGCTGCCACAGGGGACAAAAAGCAAAGTTTAGGTGCCCTTGAAACAGTATGATAATTTTTTTAACACTTAAGTTTAATTTAAACATTTGCAAAAGTAGGAAAAAGGCTGGCTTCGAGATGTTTTGGATCAGCTCTTTGCACTTACATGCAGTTAGATGCAAGAAAAGGGGCCAGCCAGTGCACTCTGCCTGGAAGACCCTGCCACAGCCTGAAAGGGGATGCTATTCCTGAAAGCCAGCAGCAGTGTGTCGGTGATCCAAGCCGTTTCAGGAACAAGGCAAGTGCAGGATTGGCTGTAAGGCTAGAGGAAGCCTGTGTCTACCTGGCTGGCAACCAAATTCACAAATGCAAAATTATTTATTATTTACCAGATCCAATTATTTCCTGATGTAACTAGCAAAAGCTACAAATTCAGTCTTTTTAGCATTTTATTAGAGATTCAGAAAATTACCATGGAAGGATGGCAAGAAGTCCTTCTTACTACCTACAAAACTGCAAATGTGGGCATAAACAAGTATCACTATTATGTATCAGTCCTAGCCAGGATCGTTTCATAACTCTTAAGAGTCTTCGCATTAACGCACCAGGAGAGGACATATTTCTTCATTTGATTGCATATTCAGTGTCTAGCACAATGAGGGGCAGATAACTCACTGGAGACTACTCATGCTCAAAACCAACAAAAATACACTGAACATTTGCCCATGGCCAATCAACCAGGGTCACAGTCAACCTGAGCACTTTGAATGCGTTCAAACAGGCGTACCATATGCAATCGTAACGCTGGCCATCACTGAAAATAACTCACTTTGGAGTCCCATTTCTACAGGTGGTCTAAGTTCTTAGAAGCACACATCTCAGTGAAAGTTGATCAAAATTATGTTCCTAAGGCCTAGACAGTCTAAATTTTACTTTAAAAAAAAATAGATGCCTAGTGATTCCTATCCGTAAGGCATCTCTCTAGGTCACATCCAACCAACAGTAAATAGCAGGCACAGGGAGTACATACTGGCTGAATCTGGCCTGAAGAATCTCTTCTTAAAATGGGTCCTGGCCTCTTAAATCCCTAAGCTTTTACTGAGAAAGAACGTAAATACGTTATTGGATTCAGAGGCAAAAAAGACTATATATGGCTGCAGAAAGGAATTAGTCAATGGGTTTATGCAGGAGCATTTGGAGAGACTCAGCACATGCTCTATGTAGAATTTGCCAAACAAGTTTTACTGAGGCTCCTGCTCTACTTTCAAACTGATCCTCTTTCCTAGCTGAAACCTAGGAGAACTAGAGACACATTTCTTCTAATGCACGCAGGAGCTGCACTGGAGAAGTCACTAACCTCATCAGATGGACCCATCCTATCCAGCCCTAAAGGGCAGGATTAGCCAATGGATTTTATTGGAAATCTTTTAGATTCAGATTTCATTTACACCTCTCTGTTAGCTCAAAATCAGGGACCCTTTCCCTAGTCTGAACATACTCTGGCCATAGAAGCAACAAGCTTTACATTTCTCCAAGAAGCATAAAAGCTTTTTCATTTCTAAAGCAAAATCCATAGATACTAAGCATTTCTTCATGTGCTGAAATCCTTGCTGTTAGTGCTGAAATTTAACCTATCAGAGTTCGCATTTAAGGAGACCATCAACAGGCTGTGGTTAAATCCTCAAGGGGAAATCAGGCACCTGAACACCTGTGAATGCTTGGATTTAGAGGCTTTCAGCAGAATCTCTTTCTGCCCATAGTACTTAACATAAGCATGAGCTGTATGGAAAGCCACTGAACAGCCACTCCCCACCTTTTTCAAAAAACAGCTTTCTCCTTTTGTCCTCCCTACCTACATGGGAAGTTTCCAAGGGAACCCAGCCAGTAACACTGTGAGCTAATAACAACGTATTTTGGACAAAGAGCAATGTTAGCTAGGGAAAAAAAATTAAAATAAAAAATACGCATATTTAGGCTAGGATGTGATGTCATCAGTGATATGAAGCATCATTAAATATATTTGGCCCAGCTAATGAATTGCAGGCTAGTTTTACAGACATGGATAATCTTTACATAACTAAATGGTTCACAAATCACTAGCATTAATTCTTAGATTTGAGTCAGTGAGTTTCCAGATGAAACAGAGAAGAAAAGGATGTTGCAAGAAAATCAGCAGGATGATTTAGCAGTCTGCTGTCTTGATTGATTTTTAAGCAGAGTTTTGCAATTAGGCGAGAGGTTGCCCTGTTACATGTAGACTGAGCGTGCAGACTTGGACGTTGAGAAATAATACGGCCTGGAAACAGAAGTTCAACCTACTGCATACAGATGGGAGAGAGCCCTCGCAGGGTGAAATAGCAAAATTCAGACCGTGCACATGGGGAGCTCCTCTGTATGCCTGCAGTCTTAAGTACTTGCCTGACCTTGATTACCACAGCATCTAATCACTACTTCATGGTGCCATACCCTCTAGATGCATTGATCCCCACAATATGGCTGTAAAGTGGAAAATACTTCCATAGCAATTTTACGGATATTAAAGGGAGGCATCAAGAGATTAATTGACTTGCCAAAAGTCACAGGAGAAGCCTGCGGAGTAGCAGGGAACCACAGATTTTTCTCATAAGTTTGTACTTCTCTTCAGAGCTACTTTGTGAAAGACATCTTAGCTGTAGCTGTTAAATTCTCTCCTTACCGTAACAACTGATTTGTCTGTAGAAAGATGATGCGTGTGTGCAAGATCTGCCCATAAACCATGATGAGGTTATTTCATTTTCAATCACAAACTCCAAACATTCCAGAGTTAAAAATAAAAGTAGCATTTAGCTCTACAGAGCATGTTTTTTGTTCCAGAAAAGGTTAATGCTTCTCTTGTTTTAAGAAATTAATAATTTTGATTTTATCATTCGTACACAAGGTGTGTAAGGGTGTGTTTGGCCCCAGAACAACTCTGGATCAGGCAGCGGCGCAACACATCCTCGCTGGCAAATCAATCTCTGCACATTTGAGAGCTACAGGCTTGAATGAAACATAAATCTCCTTCAGTGTGAGTGCCTGGACTCTTCTCCAG
This sequence comes from Cariama cristata, assembly GCF_000690535.1. Classification (NCBI taxonomy): domain Eukaryota; kingdom Metazoa; phylum Chordata; class Aves; order Cariamiformes; family Cariamidae; genus Cariama; species Cariama cristata. Next base: position 29,743 of record NW_009604519.1, on the reverse strand, counting down.
CTCTGTTACAAAGCAGATAACAAGTGGAGTCACTGAATAGTACAGAACAAAAGTTTGTATGGGGCTGGAATATGTCAAGCTGTACAGTAAGACATGAGCTTTAAGATCAGTACTTCCAGTGCACTTGGCCTCTTCTAGAAGCATCAACCAAGGGACAAAGAGTGCAGGGAAAAGATTCGGCAACTGCCTCCATGCTGCATAAAGCTGCAAGGCTGGGTGGGCAGAGGTACCCACATTATTCTGTGTTACAGCTACATACGCTAACAAACTCCCATAGCTGTCAGCAGTTGGACACTGCCAGTCCCACGGCTGGACTAGCCGCTGTATGCCTCCTTCTCCTCACCATGTCTTTTGCTCTTCTCAAGGAAGGATCCACACAAGCATGAAAGAATGCAAATAACAGCTCAGAAGGGAAACACAGGGGTGAAACTCTGGTGCTTCCCAGCTCTACCATCACACACTGTTTCCGACCATTCCTGAATAAGGATCCCAAGGAGAAAATACAGCCATCTGTAACACAGGTAGTATTTTGAAACCTCATTGCAATCCATGCAAATTTCCAGAAAAAGATAAACCTTTTTGTTAAAAACATTTTATTTTATTAAACCTAGTTGAAGCAAACTGATTGTGTTTCCTAGTATATATTATCTGACCAATATCCCAGCATTATTTATTGCTTTTCAAGGCACGTAGCGAATATTGTATCAAGTGCCTCCGTAAGGCATTGTGAAGAGCTCTTTTCTTTCCACACCTGAAATTCCCTCTACAGGGCAGATCTTTGGAAAAGAAAACATCAGTGAGAAGTGAAATACTTGTCAGAGGGAAGAGAATCACACATTCACACTTTCCTAAACCTGCTTTTATCAGAACAAACTTTCTTCTACAAAGAAATATTCACAGCTCTGGGAAAGGACACACACTTACCAGATCAGTGCTGTTTGCAAAGGAAATTGAAAATGTTGAATGTTTATAACTTAAGGTGTTTTTAATGAGCTTAACTACTGTATTTTAGTCTTGGAGGAAAAGTAAAAGTACTTAGAAAAACAAGCAGTATAACAGATTATGAGACCTATTAATTCCCCTTGAAGCACTTTGTACTAGCGTGGGTTCTTTCACCATCTTTGCCAGTCCTGCTTTATGGCATGTGCGATAATTGCAGTCTGGCATAGAAGGAACATGCCTTTTGCCAAATGCGAAAGTGAGCTGCTACTACCTGTGTCACCTCCCTGATGGATTCACTAAAACTCATGACTGAAGCACCAGTCACTTGCCACCAGCCTGCTCACTATGTTTAAGAGGGATTCTTGCATGATAATCTCTGAAGACAGGGAAGCATGTTCCCATTTTCCTGCTTTGGTGGCTAAAATGTAAGGGCTGTTGCAAGTAACAGTGCAGATGAATCCAAGTTTGAAACCAGTTAAAGACAGCAAGTTAGAACAAGAATCCGGGAGTGTAACCATTTCATTAATCATCTTCATTATCTTGGCATACATCAGGAACTTATTAGCAAAACTTTGGAGCTAAGCAAAGGGGTATGAATACTCAAAAACCTGCAATTAAAAGAGGACAACACACACCCAAGGGAAGATCAAATAAACACTAATCTGTTAAAAAGGAAAGAAGAATACAGATTATTGGCAAATAGGTCCTTATCGCCAGTATGTACCATACAGCCAGATCCTTCCACCTCCACTGCGCCCAAACAAGTTTTACTGCTGCCCGATAGACCTGAACGCAGGACTGGAGCTTGAGCGCTTGGAGAATCACAGAGGCGAATAGGCAGAGACTGACCATAAGGTAGGGTGACCCTAGGCAAACAGTAAAAGAGCAGCTAGGTGAACCTGTAGTGGGCTTACTATCAAGTCCAGGATCTCAGCATGTTTCCAGGTTGCAATACGCCCTTAAACACTTGGTGGCCTCTACAATAAAATGCACTTACAGACTGAAGGGAAAGTCCAGCCCCTGCTGCCACTCAGTATGAATGACAGCTGGAGACAGATTTAAGAAATCTCCAACAGGATTTTCTGGAAGAGAGGTTCCCAGACAAGCATTATTAAAAAAAAAAAAATATCTCGCATGGTATGTAAAATATTGCAAACTTGGACTGGTAGAAAGCCAACTGCTTGGGGATTTTTGTTTGGTTGGTTGTTTTTTTTTTTCCAAGATGCAGTTTAAAACACTCTTCTTGCTTAAATTTCACTAATGGAGACAAAGTCACAGTACCAACCTGGTTTTAGCACAGTGAAACCAAGGCCTGTCTGGGTTTACGTGGAAAACTTAGACTTGAAGGAACACTGACCCATCAGTAGTCCCAACGTATTACGATGGCAGACACTGAACTCTGGGCAGGACATTTTGTTGTGGAAATACCAGGCGATAATTTTGGCTGAGCTAAGTTGGCACATGCCACAGTCTGACATTCCTAAACATTGCAAAAATTTCCTCTGAATGCCAAGTGACTGGTGTTGCAAGGATTTTTTTAAAAGCCCATAGCAAAAAGACCCTTATTACCTTCAACATAACAGTACAACTGGAGAATAGAGAAGTGCCTCCCCGTGACACGCTGAAGTAAAGATGGAAGGGGGATATTCCTAGGGACACAAGCTGAGACATAAGGCAGTCTCATGTACTAGGGTTTCAAGTGTAAGACAACATCTGTCTTTTGGGAAATAACAGGCAGGGTTCCCATTAACTTCAAAATGGGGAGAGCAGCCACCCTCAGAACATGTTCCTTAATCACAACTACTAAAAATTGCACTTTCTAGGAAAAGCTTGAGAGAACCAGTTGGGCTATTTCTGATTAAGATGAAGTCAGACCTCCAAAGAGAAAATAAAATAGCAGAGGACATCTAAATCAGTTTATACATAAAGACATACATTAAAAAGAAAGACAACTCCCATTCTGCCTGCTCCTCCAAGTGCCCAACAAGTCAGTGAAATGCTTAAACACTTCAGATCTAGCCTCGTATTTAAACTCATACCAGTTTACATCACCTTGGGGGTATATAAAGCCTAAATATGAATATAAATAATTATGTGTAATCAAGAATTCAGGCTCCCTTTGCCTGAGGTGGAAAAAAACCCATATTCATTCCAAATCCAAATTCATTTTGGAAATGAATTTTCATGACTGATCAGCGTATCTGCTAATCAACATATCTACAGTCTAGCCCCATAGCATGAATGCCAAGAACAGACAGTACTGATGACAAAAGATGATACAATCTGCTTGTTCATTGAATTTATCAGAGTTTGACAGATACCCTGTGCCCTGGGCAGATAATTAAATGTGATTGATTGGGGTTGGAATGGACCAAGCTGAAATCCGTTTCAAAAATCTGTTTTATCTCCAAAGCAATAGCCAAGAGTAGTGACCAAGTCCCCAGCATACAGTCATTTCATTCATTGCAGAATTTCAAGGTTGTTCTGCTCAGTCGGAGAGCCGCAGGAAGACCTGCTGTGTCTGTGTAACAGCGGGTCATGGCTGCAGATGCACTTGCAGAGCAGCTTCCAGTGATGACAACAATGCCTCTCACCACCGACTTGGACCTCTGACAGATGTTGCCAAGACAAGGCCACCTGAGATACTCACAACTCAGCTCCTGGAATCTCTTTACGTTAAGTGTTGGAATAAAACTGTGTTTCAGAACATGATAGGTAAGCAGTACAGACCTTCCCTGCTACACCGGATCCCATCTCCCTCAATCACTGGTCTCAACTCCATGCCAATAAGGTTCAGTTATTGCATTTTAAACTACTACCATGCATCCTTCAGAGTCTTTTAGCATAAACCATTGACAGAAAAGCATTTACAATGAAATGATGGTTGTAAAGCAGGGCCTGGACGTGCCTTAATTTCCCCAACAGTATTATGAGAGTGCTACTCTGCAGCAGGTAGGCAGCCCTCATCTGTCAGAGCCTTGCACAAATGAATCCTCTATCCATTAACTCACTGGAACTGCCAGCCCATGAAAGCACACAGATGTTTTGCACAACTAGAAAGAACTGAGCAAGGAAGCAGGCAGGCAGATATTCACAACATGTTTCTAAGTACAGTCAGAGCTTACAACCAAGGAACGATAAAGGCAGATGCCTCCAACATAAACCTTAGCAATTTTACATAAGCTTGTTGAAGCATTAACAGCTGAAACCTAGAAACTCTAACTACAAAATGCAAGTCAAAAACATAAGCATCTGACTAGTTCTCATGTAGACATGATTAATTAGGATTTAGAACCTGGCCTTTCTTACTGCTTCCCAGTTCAATTACGTGCTCATTAAAAAGGACTGGTTCACAACTGGAAGCTTCTTGTTAGCTCGTCCCTGACAAATCCCACTCTGAGGTCTACCATTTTGTAGACACTACTGAGGATGAGGAAGAGCTGGAGAGAGAATATATAGATGAACTGTTGTTTTGCTCCCTCTCGCTCAGCCTTACTTTTTGTAGCCTCACCACTGAAAAAAAGGCAAAGGCCCAAACACGTGACATTTCAAGAGTGACCTAGTTAGTTACTGTAGGTTTGGATCCTTTGCATTCTTGGCACCCAGCATTTGCAACTGCATACATGAAAGCCAGCACACAGAAACAGGGATTATTTTTCCCATGGCACTTCAAAATAAGGTAAAGGTTGAATACTGCCTGGAAGTTCACACTGGATGAACCCATCTGTCTGCAATCTTCAGGCTGTAAACAGCGGTGCTTCTGGCAAACAGGAAAATTATTATTTGAAGGAAAGAAATAGCCCAAGTACGGTGATTTGCTGCACCATGTCGGTGTTTTCATCCAGTACTAGAAGACTGCAGAAGTAAATGAACACGTACTAATTATTTAAATCTATTTAAATCTACTGGCCTAATTCCCATGTATATCTACTCCCTGGAAATATTTTACTGTGAACTTCGACACCAGTAACTCTCTCAACAAACCGAGTGCTAAGGTACACGATCAGTAACGGGTGCTCAAATTTGGCTCTTGCTACTTGGCTTGTGTTATGGCAAGTATTGAGATGTGATAAAGCTTTCTGGCTCTTCATTCCCATCCACTGACCTCAGATGTAACATATTTGCTATGTGAAGTCACCCATTATTCAGTAGCAAAGATTAGCTGCTACAGCTAAAACCTGTGGGCCCTGATGTCAGACCTGAGCGCAGAGCCATTGAATTGGGAAACTAAAAATTTGTATTTCAATTTACAACAGAGATACTTTAAACAATCACTCGGAATTGGAAAATCCCAAGTAGACAGGAGGAATGGGCTCAGTAGGTCCACCTCAGTCCATGTTGCTGGCCACTATCACATCTCTATCAGCACATCCAGGCAGCTGCACGCGTACCCTTTAAACAGGTACTTCTAAGAAAGAAAAGTTCTCCCTCAGACAATCCTGGCTCTGCACCGAATCCGCCGCTAGCTCTTCTAGCTGAGCATGCTGCTGCATATCCACTTGGCACAGCCAAAGGAAAGTGCACTTTATCCTGCATCCGTCAGCATCAGTGACAAGCAGATTCCACATAAGGGCATGAAATAGCACATATCGGGGACAAGGTACTCATAAGAAATGTGTGAGATTTAAACAAGAATTTCCATCTTTGCACTTCTGCCCTGAGAGAATGGACTCAAGCTGCTGCTCAGGAAGAGGAAAGATTTTTCCAGAACTGCCAAAGAAGCTTCTACGGAGTGACAGCAAATTTTCCTCTCTCTCAACAGTTTCTAACACACTTACAACTGCTGTGAGCAGTGCTGAGCCTTGTGCAGCTCATCTGAGCTCTCATTTGCATCAGAAATCTCTGCAAAGAAATGCAAGCTCCCCTTTGCCCAAAGGAAGAAGCTCAAATAAAATAGTGGTGCCTCAAGCCGAAGTGGAAGTTTTCTGAGGCCAAGGTCACATACAGAGCAAACCGGACCACAAGTGCCTGGGCTCTGGGATGGTGCAGAGGTTGTGCTCCTGAGCTCTGCCACCGAACAAATGCTGTATCTGGAGCAGCCCGTTCAGCTGGACTGCACCTCAGCCTGTGAAACAAGTCTCAACACTGCTCTGAGAATCAAATCTGTGTTTGCTGCAAAGTCCTTAATACTGTCATACAGAAACCTATTCTTTTTTAAACAGCAGGTAATTACTAAAACAGTACAAAAGCCAACAATTTTCTGTGGCTCTCTTCTCCCTTTATACACACCATAGGCAAAAAATTTTAAAATACTTTACTGATTAAATTCACATATTAGCAAAGGCATGCGTGTTTGTAAGTGCACACACATATATACGTGGACGCTGCTGCCTGCTTTTCCTTTCAATTCCCAGGCAATTCCACAAGTTCTTAAACCCCCTTCGGCTAATCAGTTCAGACTATATATGGGCAGCCCATTTCTGGAGTAACAGATGCTCCTAATTTATCCTTCAACATCACGCCTAGAAATTGTCACAACTGGATGCCAGAGTCCCTAATTTGGAGCGTTGCCTGTCGGAACCGGGATGGCCACGGAGTGAGCTTCAGAGCCATTCTGTGATTCAAAACAATGTGAACTATTAAAAAGGAAAAAAATAAATCAAACCAGACATCACTGGTCACTAACACACACTGCAGGGAGAGGGCAGAGCTGCAACAACTTAGCAAGAGTTGAAATTCAGGCAGAGAAAAAGAAGAACCAGAAATAGTTTATTAGTGAATCAGAGACATAGAAGGAGAGACAGTGAGCAATGGAACATCATGTGGAGGAGCCCTGTTGGAAAATAAATGCACACATTATCATGTACAGAAAATAGAAGAAGTGAGACTGAAATAGAGCTACTCCAAAACAAGTATTTCTGTGAATAGAAACATTTTAAAATAATTTTCTTCATACTGAGTCCATACGCTTCTTTTTGTATTTGCTGTGTGTGACAGTTCTAGCAAATGAGGTTTTAAGTAGGAATGTTGAAAACAAGGGCATTTTAATCATATGTTGGCATATACTCAAAGAATTCACAGGCAAAAACATTTTCACTGAAATCATAAGAATTCATCCAATCCAAGAAGAGAAACAAAATCACATGTAAAGTGAAACAGCATATTATCAGAATTTAAAATACAGTATTGGCAACTCCAGCCATTCAAATGTCATGATTGAAAACCTCTGCTTTCCATTTTTCTCATGGAGGCTGATATTAATGAATTAAAAGAACACACTCATCAAATAGTGAGGCACAGACAAATGTGGTAGTGGCCAATAAATTGTGTGTCTTTTTCCACCAATTATATCAGTTGGTCTAATAAAAGGTATTACCTCTCTCAACAAAACAGTCTATCACCCTAGCTAGGTTGGCGGAGAAATGAAGAATGAATTAGCCTGAAAGATGTACTAGAAAGATCATGAGTAACAAAAGGCAGACAAGTTTAGCAACAGCTGGAGCTCAGTTACCGGAAAATAACTGAAGATCTGAGATGAGATAATCCTTGAGACTGTCTGAGTCACTTTCCCAGTAGCTGATCTCAGTGGTCTTCAGAGTATGTGGCAATATGAGGAACTAATGGCACATCATCTTTAAAATACATCAGTGGCACCCAGGCAGTAAAAACTGGAGACATTTTTGCAGTCATATATCATGTATAATGAATGCAAAGAAAATGTTTTTTGAAGTAATTTTCAGGGTTTTTTTATGTGGGAATTGAAATTAAAACATTGATTTGCTTTACAAGGAATCACTGAATTATGCACTAGTCTCAAGATACCAAGGTGCAGTAATTAAACAAAGATTTCCAGACCTGCGGCAGTTCCATCTTGGAAAGGTTTATGTTAAATTAACTGAGAGCAGGTGCATTTCTCAGCCTATTCTAAAACAAAGAGCCGATACAAAGGTATGGAAAACATAGGCCCTTTTGTGGGATAAAGTCTGACTTACAGAGAATTGAAAACCAGCAAAGTTCAGTCTAAGTCTTCTGCCAGATCTGGCTCCTTTTGGAGAGCCTCCATCGCTCCCATCCAGCCCACACCCCAGCTGAGGCTCTCCAGGGAATTGCTCTCCTCTCTTTGGGGTAAGTAAACCAACCAGAGCTGAATACAACCAAGGCCCTCCTGTGCACATTGCCAGTGGAATCCCTTGAAAAGGAACAGAGTTTGTTTTACTTTTCTCAGATGATTTGGTTCCACATTTAACAGAAGTAGCGGAGACTTTAAAATATGAAGTGAGTCATATACTGCAGGTTTTATTTGCTTCTGCATTTTTATATATAAATAGTAAAAAAATCAATTTTTAGTATTTATTTCTCAACACAGATAAGGGAGTTACCATGGCTACCAGTCTCCAGTACCATGGCTTAAAAGGACAAAAAAAGGAAACCAGACTGAAGCTTGAGATAGCCAGGTTGCTCTGCCCAATACTCACACCACGCGTGTTATGATAGGAACAGAAGACTGAAATCAGTCAGATTGGAAAAATACAACACTGAAAACAAAAACAAGGAAAAAGAGTCAAAAAGGTATGTCAGCCATGCACACAACTTCAGATTCAATATATTTTCAAGTACACAGAACACCTCAGTAGGATCTAGGCAACCCTGGATTTAAAGAAAACTCAATAAAGTCCTCGAAACAAATTCAAAGACAACTGCTTCATAAGGAGATTAATTCAGCTCCGTGGGCAGCGTGCACAGGGTAGCCCAGTCCGTGGGATGACTGTCCATTTTAAGGCTCAGGAACAAAGATTAAACCCTGGCCCAGCCCCTGAGCATACCACAGACCAGTTGCGAGTGACCTGGAAAATTTCTCATTGTGTCCATGCCCTACTTCCCCCCTCAAAGTAAAAATACGGATAAAAAACACTTCCCAGTGTTGCAGACAGATGCTGGAAGTTCTTGGTTTTGATGTGCCCAGATGCCCTGGCAATGAAGACAACAAGGGAGTGCCCAGTAATGCTGCTCACCGAGGTTGTGCCAGCAGGATGCTGAATGGCAATGTACGGCATTAATTAAAGGGCAGAGAATAATGTTACATTTGTATTATGGGAACAAACTCCAAGAAGAGAACATTATTACTCTTCTACTGAAAAAAATCAGTGTAACACTTTCAGGCCAACACATGCATCACATCACAGATGGTTTAGACACAAAGAAGTACGCAGCCATCTGCCCTCTCCAAATGCCTGAGGAGGCAAACTCCAGCCTTCCCACCTCAAAATCACAGCAGCCCCTCCAGCCTCCAGCCCTACCCCAGACACGTCTCCACCTTGCCATGAGCTCCTGCCAACTCCACTCACTGTGAGGCATCACACCGAGGCCAAGGGGCACCCAACACACTCCAGTCCCCAAAAGCTTTGGTGGCAGCTCCAGTTGGGCACCTTTGAGTGCACATCAGCTGCTGTATTCATACATGAATATTTATAACAGGTCATTCACCCACACAATGGGAGCAATGGTACTTTGGTGTACATCCACTTAGAAGTGGAACCAGCATAACTTGTTTCTACCAGAGTTTTTTCATCCTTCTGTTTTTAATACAGAAGAAAGTTCAATTGTCTTAAAAAAAAAAAAAGTAAATCTGATGCTTCATACACTTGATTTTCTGATATACTGAAGACCTTTAGACAGATTTGAAGTATTTTTTGATATGGTACAAAGGATTCTTTATATACCAGACTTTCCAATAAGAATATGCAAAAATATATTCTTATTTCAAAAGCTGAGCAAAAGAGGTGTAAATAAAGGCCTGAGAAGAATGTGTGAGTGTGATTCATTTTATATTGATACACATATTGTTCACAGCCTCATTTAAACAGTGTAATATATTTGGAGGAGGAAAAACTACCCAGCTGCACAGAATGATGCACTTTCCAATTCATTGGCATATGAGTGAGCTGAGTGTAGTGATAATTTACTGGGAAAGAGAGATAAATTGTGTTTATACGACTGAGAGTTTAATATTTAAATCATAAATATAACTGTGGGCCTCCGTTTTTTCAAAATTATCTTTTTTGTCATCCCCCCTCTCAGCTCCTCTAATATCATCCTTATATTCCCTTACTACTGATATCAAGTATTTAGAATGCATTTGCCCATCCAGCGACAGGCCTCATTGTGTACACGTCTGAATGCTGGCTCAGCTGCAGTGGGGAAGGCTCAGTCCTTTCATTGGATCTGCCTCCTAATTTGTCTCATTCTGAATTTTCTCATTACTTTAAATCATATGAGCAAAGAACAACAAGATGCCCCCTTGGCAATGCCAGCAGCATCAGCAAATTTTAACAATAGTTTGTTTGTGTGTTTTTCAACCTCATGATGGCCTCTGAGTGTTTGACTCAAGAGCTTGATATTTGCTGGAAATTCTGTAGTGCCAGAAGCGTAATCTTTGTGGAAGAGTTAGAAGTATGAATTGTTTCCAAAAGCATCATAAAAATATCTCTATGAAAGACGAGTAGACAGTTTTTTTATCTATTTACATTTTAAACAGCCCTAATTACACAAGCAAAAATTATCTTTCTGTCCCTCACTAATTTATCCCCACATGCCACTCAGCTGCAGACCAATGAATTGCAGAAGTATTGCATCCTGTGCAATGAAGCAATTTTTCCTCCAGCTACTAAAGTAGCACCTTGAGCAGAGATGTGACAGTTCAAAGTGTGCATGTTATTTTAATGAAATATCATGATAGCTCGTTAAAGAAAGATGGCAACAGAATTATGGATTCTGTCCTGTTCCCATGTTTTGTATACAAATGAATGCTCACTTTCTTCCAAAAGGTACAAGCAAAGTTCAGCTGAGACAGATGTCTGCTGCATCAATTGTTCTAACAACCATCTCTGACAGCCAGCCTCCAGTATGAGGCTCTGATTACCACAGCTAGACCCAGCGTATCGGTCACTTGGGAATTATGATTAGACCATATACATTTTTCTTAGAAGGCAGAAAATCAGGATAGGATGAGTAAGTTTTGGCTCACTAGAAGCTTTTTTTTTTTTTCCTTTCCTCAGGATGGAGATGCTCAAGTTTCTAATGAATAATACTTTATAAATGGCTAAACATGGATGGAAGAAAGGGGGAGGGACAAAATCCAGCAAACAAGAAAAGCAAGTAATGCATACTTGTAGACTACATTCTGCAATGCTTTCTGGAATACAACATGGGGACTGACTTTGGCAGAATGAGACATAGAGGAGAAGCACCTGAACAGCCCACAATTCAGTAAGAAAGGATGCAGAGGAGAGGTGCAAACACTCCACCTATAAGTTGTGAGAATACAAGTCCTGGTAGTTGACAACCTTGTCTTCCCAGTTCCCTGTGCTGCTCTGGAGAGCTTCTCCAGGAAGGGCACTTGCAGGATCAAGATCCTGGATTGCTGAAGGTGCTGAAGGACTCTGAGCTTACAGGGAACCACTCTCCTACAGTGCTGTCTCTGCAGATTTGCAGCCAGGCTAATGAGAAATGCATAGCGAGGACACACTCTGCTCTTCTGCACCGTGCCAGTGAGTCCCTGAGTTCTGCTTTTGGTCTCACTACTGATCAGCCACCTACCTGAGTTTGGGAATAAAATCTGAAGCGAGAAAGGACAGATCAAGCCCTTCACTTCTTGAGTCTGCATACAACAGGGAAAACAATTTCTGCTGCAGTCCTGTGAGGCACTTCTTTACCTAGAAAGATCTTTGAGACTTCCCTTAGCTGAAGAAACTGCACAGTTCAATTATCATCTTGTAACCATCACAGGAGGCTGGAGCAGACAAACATATGCATCAGTTTTATTCCTTGCTATACTGCCAACTTCGTGTGTGACCTTAGCAACTCATCAGCCTCTCCTGGGCCTCATTTCCCAATTCACTTTTTTAAAAGTCTGTGGTTTCTACACAGACAGGTAAGATCAAATGATCCAGATCTTTGCCATTATAAAGTTCCCCAACTCTGTTTTATATCAACAAGGAATTTGGCTCAGCATTTCTGCTGGAATAGTTCATTGCTGTTGCAAACAAAACAGTGGAAAATGGAGAGAGAAGCTGAGAGAGTAAGACGAGTCTTCTTTTAAATACTAGATGTTTAAATGCTAAAAGCCTAGCATGAGTGAGACAGTTAAACCCTTTGGCCAAGGAGATGCCTAGGAAAGGCCTCTGGAACAATAAGAAAATGGCTTGACAGGAAAAAATACCAGCAAAAGTGTCTGAGGCAAGTTGTGCCTTTTAGCAGTCCCTTGGTCATCTGTTTCCATCCTGAACAGAACAAAGGAAAAGGTTGAAGGGGAAGTAAGATGACAGTTATTCACCAGATTTACCATAAGAGACATAACTGAAGATAAATCATCATTGCCATTATCACATAGATCAAGAACAGCATTTGACAGCCTGCAGCAGGTTCACTCTAGAATACCTCAAAGCACTCTGCCAGGCCAAGGAGAATCATGAGCTTCCTCCAGGTTCCCTACCACAAGGCAGCACGGGCAGTTCCACAAAGAGAGGTTGGAGCAATTGGGTGAGATGATGTCGTGCCAGGCTGGCACTGCCCCGTGGCTCCCCAAGGCAGCAGAGCAGAGACAACTGGCGCCACGCACCTCTGCGCTGCTGTACTGAGAGAGAGAGGTTTTGTCAGAGATGCAGTCCTCTTCACCAGGGTCAGTTTTAAGTGTCACCTCTGTCTCCTGCCAGGCCCCTGGCATTTTTAGCATCCTGTGGGCACCTGCCAGGTGAGGAGCAAACCTTCCTGTAGACTCGTTTGTTCCTTATGAATGGACACTTCCAGCCCTTTCCCATATATTAATCGAGTATTTAGTGTGCTCATTAAAAAATGATAAGTTTGTATTAACCATTCTACTGATACTGTAGGACTTTAGAGACTGATTTAATGCAGCATCATAATTTAAAAAAAAAAGTAGCGAGACTAGTGTTTCATATCAATCCAGTTTCTCTTGAAATCAACCTAACGATTCAATTAAATTAATAATAAAGAGGAAAGGGGAGCTTGATATATCACACTGGTCTGCAGATTACACTTAGCTGCAAACAGAAAAGAAACCATCATAGAAAATAACACAGAAACCAAGCAGGAAGAGAGAGAGCAAAGGAGAAGACAAGAGGAGTACATTTTCAAGGTTTTGGTTTTTGTAACCTGCCATTTTCCAGTGAGGCCAGACTAGGATGGAGCACAGCAGTCACCCACCTCAGGTGCAATCCCACCATTTGTGGAAGAATCTCATTCTGGCTTTGATTTGGACTGAACTTTCCTGATGCATAGACTCAATACGCCCTCAGCTTTCCTGCTAAGGTGAGTCTGTTCCCTCCACTGAGGCGCAAGTGGCAGCTGGCTCCTACAGTCTAATTCAGAAAGCAGGAAAAAACGAAGCACAATGCTTGATGAACACCAAAAAAAAAGCTTTTGCTTCACTGAATTCTTAAAAGTTGTCAACATTTTACTTAGAAATTACATGCTTAAAAATGTAGCTAATTATTTTTCTAGGCATGAACTAAAAAGGACTTTGCTGAAATGAAGCACTTTAGAGATTTGTTTGTTTCGGTAGAAAAAGCATGGAGGTGAGTTGAATCCCAGCAGATTTCTTTGCTTGCTAGTTTGAGCACTGAATTGACAAAAAAAAAAAAAAAAAAAAAAAAATAGTCCCAAAAAACCAAACCTCTCCACATGGCTCAGGATGCTGAGTCAGGATATATATTAACCTCCACCAGCACATTACTGCAGTGGTTGAATAAAAGTGGCTTTCAGGATGAGTCTCGAGAAAAGCTCTAGCTCACCACCCTGCCAAAATACTTTAAATTACTCATCACTGCACCTGTGGCTCTCCAGTTTTCTTAGCTTCTTCTCACCGCACAGCTATAAAAATGAAATGTCTTTACCCCATATTGCAGATGTGAGGCACAGAAATATTAAGCAACTTGCCTACAGTCACACACGAGTTGTGCCACAGGATAAGAAACACAACTCAGGTTCCCTGTGCCAACGGGGTACTTGACATAAGGCTTGTATTTAGGAAGGGGTGGGCTTCAGCTTCACAGAGGCACTTAATAAAATACAGAAAGTGTTCTTGAGAGGAGTGCATTGGAGATAAAATAGTACTGTTGTTATTACCTAAGCCTTACCTACATTTTTACATATACTCAAGTGATGAAATTAACAGTGCTGCCTAATTTCCAGTGTATGGCATCTCTAATCTCTAATCTCTAATCTCACCTTGTGAGCTGAATTTCAGATTGAAAGTAAGTGGATCTTTTGGGATATCCTGAATAAAGTTTTGGCAGTTGCTTCTACAATGGGATCTTTCTAAATTAAATATGAATAACAATATGAGTACCCAAATCAAAAAAAAGAAAAACAAAGCCACTAAAAACAATTCTCAGGATTAGGATTTATGACTCTCTCAATTTCTATCCTAATTATTGTAGAATCTCTTATTCACATTATTTTTTTATTACAAAGAGTAATCAAATTCAAAAATATATTTACTGTTAAAATCTGTACTTTGATACAGCCCTACAAAAAGCCACCAGCATAATGAGAAGGGACACTGTGAATATTAACAGCCTCCTCCTCCTCCAAGTCATTCACTTCCACTGCCACAAGGAAGAATTCCTGAGAGCATCCTTCTGGCTTAAGGTATATCATTCATTGATGTATGTATAAACTCATTTAAAAGAAACTGAATCTACCTACATAAATAAACGTTATAAAATACCAATTCCAAAAGACTTTTTATTCTGTTAATCCAATAATGCATTTTCCTTACTTGATATTTTTTCCACTCATATTTTAAGGCAATTTCATGACAAGTAAATCCAGGCAATAAATATTTTTGTTGAGTCTGATCTGTGAATTATCAAATCTAATGACACACTGAAACAGTGCGTTCTTCCTGCCATGCAAAATTTATCATATGCAACTCGAGCACCTCTGAGCAGGAAGAGTCTACCATTTTTGATTTATGTGGTTTGAAAGGAAATGGACACATTTTAAAGTTGCAAAGCTGCAATTCCATTTTGTCTTCTGCTGGGCGTGTTTGATCAAATCAGAGCTTGCAAACCAAGTTCTCTACTGCAGTCTACGTTTCAGAGGGGGGAGACTTGTTTTTGTGGGAATGATCTAGCTCGGGAAAAATGCCGAGGTTAGCACACCCTTGTGTAAAACACATTGCCGGCATTACTTGGCACTGCTGCCTGCAGGTCAAACTTCTGCTCATGTCAGCAATCTTGGCTCTTTTGGAGGAAGCTTGGCAGGATGACGGAAAAAACTGTATATCCCTCCTCGATGAATCCTCCCCTCCTGTCCTCACCCTCTGGACTTCAGCAGCAGCACCAGTGTACTTCGATGGTGCTGTTCACCTGGGCTAGAACATCATCTAACACTCTTTTTAATCATTGTTTCCTCCCAAGGAAATAAAAAGATTTATTCAAAGTTTCCTTGGCACCCCCCAAAAAGTTGTAAGGGGTGGGAGAGGAGAAGTAAAGAAATAAAGTACTACTAATCAGGAAAAGCAAGGGCAGATGGAGACAGGCTAAAATGACTTGGTTAAGTGGCTGATTAGAACTGAAAATAAATCATATTAACATGCTGTGACCAGAAACGAGTATGCTTTGATACGCTAGTATATACCACTTCAAATTCAGTGCACCTAAACAGGGACACACATCCACATGTTCTAATGTCATCTCTTCCAAAGAATGCTAAGTATCCCAGTGAGTGTGGCACTGGCTCCGAGAAACTGCTTTAGAGAAGGTAAGGCTGACTTGGTGGGAGCACGGTGTCCCTGCCTCAGAGGAGACTTGGAAGAATCGGGGAAAAAAAAAAAAAAAAAAAAAGGAAATTAAAATAGGACCAAGATTCAAGAAAGGAAACTGCTCTAGCAAACCACAAGGATGCTTCGTGCTACAGTGAAGAAGTGTTTAACACCAGAGAAAACCAGGATTCAGATTGTCCTGCCCCATAAACTGGACTCTCGCCTGAAACCAACATCGATGCCTCGGCAGCGCTGGGACCAGGCGGGCAGCTGAGTTCTCCTTCTATCCACGGGGGGGCAGAGCCGCTCACACGTTAGGCACAGGACACAAGCGCTTTTTTACTTAGTATCGAGAAGTCTGTAACCTCAGTACCAACTGTCCCTTACACAGTTTCAAACACCTTTGGTTAGAGGAAGCAAAACTCTTGTCTTTTTAAATAGATGTCAGACAGCTGGAGTAAAAACCAAACAACTCAGTCCTTAGGAGAGATCTGCAGAAGAAAATTAAATTGAACTCTCTAAACTGCAGCTGCAGTCCGATAGCCAGGATTAGGAAATTCCAAGAATAGATGATTGAGGTGGCAATGAGATGGCAAGAAGAGTATTTACCCAGGAGAGGAAGAAAAGACTATTTACACAATGGTACTAGGGTTCTTCTTAAGCATAATCAAAAGGGCTTTAGTAAAAAGAAAGGGCAAGTACAGAACTTCCCCAATTAAGATGGCAGACAATGACTAGGATTGCAGAAAACATAACTTAACTTTGCTATATTAGGAATGAAGTTAATGAGATTTGTTTGCGTAGAGATTGAACACTCAGTCCTTGCATACACAAATCTTCAAAATAATGATCTAATATAGCTAAAGTATTTCTGGTTTAATTCCTCACCAGGTGTGCATGTTGCTATTTTAGAGAAATCATCGGCTAAATGCAGTTCACAGTATCCACAGTGATTTCAGCTCACGTTATTCCTGTCACTGATGGAACGGAGAGGACTGACTACAAACCATATGTACACTTCTGCTTCTCATACTTAAAAATAACACCTCATATCTATTTTGATTTACAAAGATTTTAAGCTTTTTACTCCATATGGAGTAAAAATGTTAACCTGTTTATTCACATTATCAGGTCCATCAGTTCCAACTCGGACAAGACGATAAAATGAAAGACACCATGCAGACCAGTGCACAAATACAGAGCATGAATCTTACTCTAGCAAAAAGAGAAGAATGTCCTTTTTACAGGGCAGTTACACTTGTTTATATTATTTTCATAAAGCAGATCCAAGTTCTGCATTTGGCACACATTATTCAGCAGCCAAGGAAGAATTAAATAAATCAATATAGCTGGCAGCATGGAGGCCTAAACAGCTGGCCAAAGTAGTTATGTGCGCAAACATGCAGCTGCGTGCATTGCTAATCCGTGCAAACATGCAAATGTGCATATAGCAGGAAGGTTTAAATTAAGCCATGTCGGTTTAAAATACCTCAGTTATCAGAACTGAACCAAATACTCCATTGTGGAGCATTTCAAGGAAGCCAAACATTTATTTGGCAGCACCAGTTTTTCCTCTTTGAGACTTTCCACCTGTGAGGCTGTAAGGTTCATTTTATCTGAACACAGATTTCTCTTCTACTCAAAAGTCAAAGGACGCTGCCCAGGAATTAGCACCTCCTAGAGCCAGGGCTGTTAGATGAGGCAAGGTAACCCCTCCCAAGCTTTGGTGCAGAGAAAGCAGAAGTAAAATACAGCACAGGAAAGAAGTTCCAGGCTTCCTGAAGTTCTCTCTCCTGTGTCATGCAAGAAGATCTCCTTTGCTCACATGTTCCCCTTGAAGGGCCAGTCCCCACCATGCTGCCAAAGGCTCTTTGCCTTTCTTCAACACATCCACTTCGTGGTTATTTCATTGGTCCCTTCCCCGCTGTGCCTTCAGGACTAAGATCATCTTAAAGTTTATCTTCCAAGATGACTTGGACCTTTAGTTTTGGGGAACAGTGGTTGGAGAAGGTGGTGTGCTGAATGTCTACATTTGTGATCCTGCATGCTCTAGCAAGGACATGGGTGCTCAGAGAGGCTGTCTCCAGGCTGAGCACGTTCTTGTTCAGTAGTTTCAAGAATGGAGCACTGAGGAGAGGGCAAAAGAGTGCACGAAATTCAAGTGACCACAGGTGGGCTTTGCCCTACCACATCCTGAAATACGGAAACTCTATCGCAGGAAAGCACCTGTAGTGTGGAATGTCCAGAGAAACCACCTACGTTATATGGTCAGTGGGAATGAATGGAAAATTGATGACATCACACGTCTGCCACTGTTTTGGAAAAGCAGATCAGAGCTATGATCTACTATGTTGGGAATTAAAGAGAAATAAGAAAGGGTGGAGGGAATTCAGAGCCAGTTTGCACTGACACTGAGGTGCAGTGCTCTGGAACCTGCTTGATAATCCTAGCCCTGAAATGCACACTGTTCTCCTCAGGTCCCTGAGGCTGCTTAGATACCACTGCTAACTTTAGGCAAAGAGGGATGGACAGCATCTTGTTTCCCCCAGTATCAAACGTTAGATACAACTCTCTGCCCTGTCAGTACGATGGTTCAGGACATCATAAAAAAAAGAAGTACTAATGTTTAAGCAAGCCCCTCTCCCCTCCAAGCCCACCAATGGACAAGCCAATGCACAGAGAGAGATGAAGTTAGCAACAGGCAATGCTAAACCACTCCCAAAGAAATCTGAGCTTGAGCCAAGATCCACAGAAGTCACTGTGAAACATTGTTCTTCAGTAGGTGTTGGATGGGAGCTATACAGTTCATCACTACATTAAATGGAAGGGGATAATAATTCCAAAACTAGGAGCCTTGGGGATGCTTTACACGGAGACAGAAGATTTAACATTACAGGCATGATTTAATATTACTTTTACAGACAGGTGTTAACCAGGAGTAAACCTACTGAAGTCGGTGGACTTACGCCAATGCAAAACCTGCACAACTGAGGGAAGAGATAGGGTCAACATTAAATGGAGATAGCAGAGGCAGGGATTTTGAGAACTGTCTGTGGAAAAACGTTCACACATACTTTGCATACATCATTGCTATGATTAATTTCTTGTGCACGCATGAAGTACTCAGAATGTGGGCTTGAACTTGCTAACTCCAGCAGTATGAGAATAGACGCACACAGCAGATCCTCAGCTGGAGTAAATCAGCATAACCCAATTGAAA
Organism: Cariama cristata; assembly: GCF_000690535.1. Classification (NCBI taxonomy): domain Eukaryota; kingdom Metazoa; phylum Chordata; class Aves; order Cariamiformes; family Cariamidae; genus Cariama; species Cariama cristata. The sequence continues at coordinate 10,856 of NW_009604519.1, read as the reverse complement.
CCAAAGAGGCTACATCAATTTATAGCACCAAAAGATCTAGTCTGGAGGCATTCAAAAACCAAATGACGAAAACAAACCCACCAAAAAAAAACAAAAACAAGAGGAAACACATTGCAGGGAATGTGCTTTTCTATCCTAAAAGGCAACTTTGTTTCTTTCCCTAAAGACGTACTTATTCATCCTACTCCTCTGGGAGCTGCTCACAAAGCTTTCTTACATTGCTGTCCATTTAGTGTCAGGTTTCACTCCCACCAGCCATTCAGTTTAGGGACTCCCTTGCTGATTAAGAGATTTACAGTAATCCAGTAACAGTCCAGATGCTAGACACTGCCTCTCTAGATAGCTATTTGAGGCCTGGTAATTTGAAGCCTTTTATTTAAACCCCCATCATCTTCCAAAATACAACATTCGAGATCTAACTTACTGTGCTTTCAAATTACTGAAAGCAGCAGGTGGGCTATAAGGAAGCAATTTGTTATAAACATGATGCTGCCTACGTAACGGTAGCTGTTTAATCCCTGCCATGGTTAATGGCCAGCATGCTGGAGAAGAGTGCAGAACAATATATGAATTCCAAATATGTTTTTTGTAACAGAATTCTGGCATCCAAGAAGAGTAACGTGATATATGGAGCCGACTACTCTGTTTATGCCTCAACCCTTCTCGTAGAGCCCGACAGAAAGATTTTAGGCTATTCATAACCTAGGGTTGTTTAGCACCTTAATCTTCAGGTTGGAAACACCTTGAATCCCTGGTGTCAATTTAGCTTTTCATCATTTCAGTGCACAATAGGGGCATTGAGACAGGGAGGCTTTCTAAGGATGAAAGCTCTACAAACAGTACAGGAAGCACATCTTGGATTAGATGATACAAATCAAGACATAGTACGTTGCTTACAGATACCCAGAGCTCGGTGGCACACATAGGTGCTGCCCAAAACCCTGACCCCGCCACCAAACAACTCTGAGAACTACTCTCTGTTAATGTACTTGAATCTTCAGTATCTTCCCTACAAACAGTCTTTATATGTGCTGCTGGGCAGTGAAATGTGCTCCTCTCTTTCCGGAAAGGGGATTTTTCAGACTTCACTAGTGATTCTGAGTCCCTCTGAATGCTCTCATCCTAGCAAACGTACCAGGGACTGACCATCACTCACTAGAAGGAAGAATTGCGAGGCACTTGAAGTTTCAGGCAACAATGAATGTTTCTAGCTGTCTTCTTACATTATAATAATAATGGTGATAAATGCTTGCAACATGCTGTGGCCAAAAACTCACAAATGCTTCCATTCCTAACACTTTGGACGAGTATGAAAAGAAAACAGATCATATCTTTGAGTCTCTGTGCTGCAATTGAAGATGGAAACGTAACAAAACAAACAGCAATCAATGTTGGTTCATACAGCAAACCCAGTAGAAAAACAGCATTAATAGCTGACACTGGAAGGTTTGTTCTGTTTTGGGGAGTTTCAGTCAACTGAGCAACGAGTCTGAGCTGTACTGATAATGCATCACTGAAGACCAACACTGCAGAGAGGACAGCAGAGGCTCTATTTATGAATCCCGGACTCAGGACTGAACCAGTACTTTCTAGTGTGCATAGCAAAAAATCCAAACGTGCAGAAGAAGAAACAACCCCACAAAGAGAACAAGGGAAAGCTTGAAAATGATGTCCCTTCTAAATGAACTGGAAAGAAAATGCACTTACCGCTTTGACGGCAAATCACAAGGTAATTGTTTCTTCTCACAGACATTATTGTAACATAGACAAAAATTGGTCACCATTAAACAAAGTTTACTCAGTGGCATTTTTACTGTTCTGCTGATGGGCCAGTTAAGAAAACACTGAATAAATTATGAAACAATAGAAGGAAGATGGCTCTTTATAAGCAGCATTCGATATAACAATTTTAAAAGGCTATAACACAAGTTTATTGAATTTGGCAGAGCTTATAAATCCTAACTCCCATTACTGCAGTGCAACTTCAAAAGAAGTATTCTCCAATTTGTCAATGGAAATTTCAAGTTTAAGTGGTCCCAGTGCAAAATGATAACTTATTCACATGCTCAAATGTTTCCATGCACACACCAAGGTCAAACATCTGGCTAAGTGCAGCACTCTGTACTGCAGCCTGTTGTGTGAATGCAAGCATGTGAGAGACATTGGTCTTTACCTATCCAGCTGACCAAATATTTATCTCATTTGAGATCTTGGTGGCAGTGTTGTTTTGTTGAGGTTTTGTTTTTTGTTTGGGGGAAAATTGTTGGGGTTTTTTGTGTGGGTTTTTTTTGTTTTGTTTTGGTTTGTTTGTTTGTTTGTTTAAAGAATTCTGACCCTCTTGAACAGCTTTCTAGGATGATTTGGTGTTGCAAAAAGCTCAAAAGAAGTGCCAGAGCATTTCAGTTAGGATGCCCATGAGTACACCCAACTGGTTTAATGGGAATCAAGTAACCAAAGGGTGGTTTAGAAACCTCCTGATTCTGTTGCAGGAACTGAAGTGCATACCTACAGACTGTTTCTGGCATGCAGTGATCTCATTTTGTGGAGTAATCCTCCCCAGTAATTAACCTGGGCTTACAAGACCTTCCTCCTCCTCCAAAGTTCATGAGATCTTCAGTGCTCTGATCTGCAGCAGGGAATAGATGAGACACAAAATGCATTTGGCCACAAAGCAGCATTGTAGAGCGAAGTCCTGAGGATTTCAAAGGGAAGGTTTTTCCCTACATGACAAGCATGCTAATATGAAGCTGCTTTAAATGGACAACTCTCTTCCAGAATGTTGTAATGCAGGTAGGTCTAATTCATTAAGAGCAGAACAGGATTGCAGCATTTAACATTTATTTTGAAAGCAGTAAAAATGAAAAAAATGTAAGAGGCTTAACCAGTGGGAGCTGCTAGAAATGCAGCTGCTCCAAGCCTGAAATGACAAACTGTGACTAGAAGTAAATTATTTGAAAAATTTGCCAAAAAACCCTCAAGGTTTCTACTTCGCTTTTCTTCGACAGAGGATATACAGCTTTGCACAGATTTCAGATGAAAATATTTATATATTTTGTAGTAACAAATTCACATCATCCTGCTGTATTTTTCTATTAATTTCTGCTTTGAATTTGCAGCTGCAAAGCTGAAACAAAAATCTACATTGCAATGGGTGTGGATAAGATTTTCCTCTAGAACAACATTACCTTGAAAAATACTTAACCAAGGAAGGGCTTGAACCAAAAACCAACAGGAGCTGATGAAAAAAATCTGCACATCTTTAGCACTTTCTGAATCAAGTCAATGAAAGTTTTAATTGCTCACAATTATATATATATAGAACTTTATATATCTGCAGGAAAGATAAACTGTGCTTTCAGTGTGACAGAATGACTGATAAATGGGGACTTTTACAGGGACTAAGCTGTGACATCTATTTTTAAATCTAAAAAGTGCTTCCAGAGTTATGTACTGTAGACCTACCTTGGATGAAATGCAGCACCATTTAAAAAGTGGGATGAGAATATCCATAAAACAGACAAACCTGTTCCTCCAGAGACACAAATAGTTAAATTAGAAGCTCGCAGTTCATCACTCATGTTTGTGTGAAAGCACACTAAGTCAACTGACAAGCTCCATGTTTCTAGCAGAAGACCAGTGATGCTGTGATGACTCTTGAGCTGCACTGGCTTCTGAACACCAGCCTTCATTTAAGAGCTTTCTTTCAATACAAGCAATAATATTTGGACAGCTCCAATAGAGCAGGATTTACTGCTCTGCTTCTGCAGCCCCCCTTCTCTAGAATGAGTGCTTCTGCAATACTAACAATGTTTTAAGCCTCTTTTTCTTTGTGATGCACAGAGAGAGTAACAGCTTTGCCCAAAGTCAGATGAAGTGAGAGGAAAGTGGTATTCCTCCAGGTCACACTGAAAAGCCAAGACAGACTAAGAGCTGCATTCAGATGATGATTCTCAGCTCTGATCCAGGAGCTGGCAAAGTTGATGCAAATCTCTCTGCTTTTAATGGGCAAAAGACCAGGACCCTTTGGCATTAACCCATGGGTTAATCCTTGGCACAAGCCTGAAGATAAGTAATTGCAGAGCAACTACACTTCTTACAAAGCAGCACATCACAGCAACAGCCAAATTTGCTTCACATGGACTGGGAACGTGCAGTGCACTAAAAAGCACAATTTTCATTGTTATCACATTGTTGAAACTCTTACAAATTTGAAAGTGCAGCCTGCTGCTTTGAAAAACAACTCCCCATGCACATGTCACATCCCTTTGTTATTATAGTGTCATGTATTGCCCAGGATCCATAAGCTCTGTTGTTGCTTAGGTTTACTAGACAAGACCAAACGAAGGACACTGGGTCTCTGCCGTTTCCTCACCTAAAAGTACCGGTACTTTTTTTTCCATTCAGCTAGACTGACAAGGTTGCAAGTTTTTATATGAAAACAGATGAAATTATGGTATACGCTATAAAGAGAGAGATTTTGCTCTAAACTTTCATTTTGTTTATTTCAAAACAAATATTCTCTATAAAAAGCATTGAACTCCTGTACATCTGAGAGTCCAGCTGTATTTTGATTTAAGGTAATCACATTAGCCCAGACACTGACTGTATGCTAACAAAATCTTTTTTTGAAATGTGCTCTAAATAACACATTCTGGGACGTCGTTAGACTAAATGCAAACAGAGCATGAGCCTTGATGTGCTCTACACATAAAAAAAAAGATTCCTAGAAGTTGCACTTTATGGGACAGATCACACACTGCTGACGTCCTTGGATGCTTTGCCAGAGCCAAGATTAATAGCCCATTTTAAAGCCTAAAAATGTTTAAGAACTGAAATGCTAGTGCTGATGGCTGAGCTCCCTCATGTTCTACTGAGATCAATGAATTTGAAAGCATTTGGCATCTTACATGATGGCTGAGCTTTGCTCTAGCTACCATATCTTGATTAGTCCAAAATAGAAGAACTTTGAACACAGTCTTGGAAGAACGTAGAGGAAAATGTGAGCTGTCATGGAAGAGAAGTGAATCTCCTCCCTGCGAACTGCAGTAAATCTCTTTCTCTCTCATCATCTTCCCCTTCCCCCCACGACCCCAAAGGAAAAAAAAAATAATTTATATTAATGGACAAGACTGGACCACCTGATAGCGTATTTCTGACCAGCTATGTACAACCTCCTGGGAATTTCACCAAACATCATAAACAAAACCAGGTGGGAAACTGGTTTCATTTATTTTCATTTTACAGAGAAGTTCAGACTGAAACTGAGTTGTTTACAAAACTACAGGACCTTGAGGGGCCAGGAGAGAAACCTATGTCAAACTGAAATCCACAGTCCACATCTCACTAAAAGCAACAGTATATTTATGTTACGTGCCCAGAATTAGCAATAAATAAAGAAACTCTGTTAAGATGCAAAGGCAAAAATCCTAGTTTACACAGCTGCTCCAACCCAAAGCATTTTATAGAACTGTGCAGTACCTGAAAAAGGTTGAACTGCGACCTCCTATGAAAGGGAGTTTGACAGCAGTTTACAACAGGATGTGAGGGTCGTCAATACACAGTTATAACTGCAAAATAATTTAAAAATAGGTAGAAGAAAGAAGCTGGAGTTTAGCCTGAATAGAGGGATAACTTGGCAGCATGAGTTCTTTAAAGTTGATAAGTCATTTGAAATTAATGCTTCATCTCATGGAGAAGATGGAGAGTACCCATTTGCACCATGTGAAGGACAGCTCAGATTGAAAACAGGAACGTCAACTACCTCGTCATCCTAAGTATTCCTCAGAAATCTCTCTCCAAAGCATCTCCTGAGGTACTGAAACTATGGGTAGAAAATACAGAATGAAAGCTTTTATCTCAGAGGTTAGGTTAAGATTCATCTGTGCCCATACTTACATTTGAGAACAGCATCATCTCGCCTGGTCATGGCAAAGATTACCAGCTCTATGGTAATACAGGCCTCACTGTAAACAAGGACAAGTTAAGGCTGTGACATGAACTATTTCAACTGACTTACCCCTTGCTTAGAGGTCAGCAGCTCTGCAACAAACATGCAGCAACAGTTGAGTCAGGAGCATGCTCAAGCACAAGCAAAACTTCAGAAAGAAGCATGTGAGCCTCCGCAGCCTACCCAAGTTTCTTGCTTATGAACGGGTGAATCTTAACTGCAGAGCATGACAGTGAGCCTTAACTACAGAGCAAAGACATCAGTGTTTTTCCATTCTTCTTCACATGACAGTAAGTGCATGTCAAAGAGAAAATGGCAAGACTTCCTTAATCAAAGCAAGGAGCAAGTTTTCACCAGCCGAAAACATAGATTAAGACTAACTCTGATGAAGCTGCTGTCAGACCAGTGTGATTGAAAAAAGATTCACACCCTTGCACAAATAAACTAGAGAATGTCATTTAAAAGAAAAAATAGTTTGCCAGCACAAGCTGATCTGTGTGCAGTTCTTCTGCCATTTTTCATGCAGATTCAGAAAATTCAATTTCATGAGGAAAAGTTGCAACTTCATAAGAGCTGAAAAGTCAAAAGGCCAGATCCCTCTTTATATAAAACAGCCCCTTTTCATCATTTAGCTGAACAAAGGACCTTAAAAAGACATTAAATTTAAATTTACTTTAATATCCTGTTAGACTGCTGGGGTGGCACAGAGTCTTCCATGTAATTCAGAATCAAATCACACTGCAAGTCAGAGACAGTCCTGAATACGCTATTTTATTACCACATAGAAAAGCAACACTCAATACCAAGTAGCTTTCCACAGAGCTCTTCACAAAGTGGCATGGTAGTGCAGACCCCACCTATGCAGCTGCACAGATTCACCGACGTCCTTTGTGCCATTTCATTTTAAGGAGAGAGGAGAAAATGGACAGGCTGGGCAGAAAATGGACAGATTTCCACAGTCAAAAAGTGAGCCACTGTGTCCCAAGACTACAGCCGTTGATGGATTAAGGTAATGTTGGGCTGTGCTGCCGCATATCAGGCAACACAGGGATGAAAGTGGTGATATTTGTCTGAAGAGCACTGCCATCCTCCACCCATTGCACTACTCTTTGCACAACTCTATTGTTATTTCTCCTTTTGTGGCAATGAATAAAACCTCAAGTTTCAGACACAGGCAGGGTTCTCCCAAAAGACTATACAAGTGTATCAATTCCAAATGTCTGCAGGTCACATAAGGGAGATAAAAACAGAAAAGAAAGAAAGATTAGAGTAAGAGTCAAGAAGAAAGCACAGAGAATTGATCAATATGTAACCAGCATGTCCCAGTGCTCGAGGCCTTCCCCCAGCATTGCTGAGTTCTGGCTAGTTAGTTCAGTGTCAACTTGGTGGTCCTGCAGCCACCTATTATGGAGGAATTCGCTCTTACATATACCACATTAAGAAGTCACCTCGGCCACCCTCCACAGCCCTGGCTTTGCCAGAAGCTGCCTTCCTCAATCATATAGCACTTCCCAGCCAGATTACCCACAGACATCTGTGGTTTCTCTCTTCCCTACAGCTGAAAACAGATGTAAGACACAGGAAGCTGACAGAAAATAAAAAACCTAACCAATTTGCACCAATATTCAGGAGGAACACGTGGAGCTGATAGCGCCAGGTAAACTCTTACATTTTGTAGGTTTTGAACGATGAGAATGTACAAGATGAGGAGAGTGCCAAGAGCAATAGATTGAGGGCTGTGTTGGAAGAAAGGCAGATAGACTGTTCTGTCCTAATACACAAAATATATTTGGTTGATCTCTGCTTTGGTGCGCGTGTTCTGAAATAAGACTTAAAACAAACGTCTGGAAGATTATCTGGTTTCCCTGTGCCTCAGTTCTCTGTCTACAGTTCCCTAATCAGCAAGGTATGATAAACATGCTAAAAGTCGTGATGCATTTCTATCCTCCAGCAGGATCCATACTGGGGCTCCATAACCCTTGCACAAACTATACTTAGCAGCTCCTTTCAGAGATTTTTGAATAGATATGCAAAGAGTTTATGCAGTTCCCAGGGAGTACTGTGATAATTTTCAGCGATGAAGAATAGCCAATTATTTCTTGTAAAGTATTCAGGGTGCTTGCTTAGACTGTAACTTGAAAAAGAACACATTTTTCAGCTAAAATGTGATAGTACTACAATGACTTCTAACAATTTATGCCAACTGAATTTGTAACCCTGGGCAGTGCTATCAAAAAAAGAAGACACTTTTTTTTTGTTACTTTAAAAAAAAAAAAAACAAAAAACAAAAAACAAAAAACAAAAACACAAACAACAAAAAAACACCCCACATAATCTCAGAACAAAGTAGTTTATAGAAGAAAAATGAATTTACTACCAGTTGAAACCAAAGCCAGATTTGTGAAATAATATTAGGATAAGACATGGCACTGAAATGCCCTACACTGGTACTTGATTGACACAGTAGAACTAATACCAGTGGGGATCACAAGAGGAACAATCATAAATTTGCAGAAGCATCTTTAACTCAGGCAGACGATCTCTCCCTTTTACATTCTGATCATTAACAATTTTACCTTCACTAACAGGGACACTATTACGAGGGGCAGTAGTTCAGTTCTCAAGGTAAGAAGAAAACACCCACATGTTCACCAACAGCATCATTTTTATGTTCTTAGCACATCTGATACCTATTCGTTAACACAGTCCTTTTTGCTTGGAGACCTCCATAGATCTTAATGCAAGCATTGTAAGAAAAATTTGATCTGTTCCCCTGTCTGTCTGTCTCCCTTTCTTTCTGTTCACAAAGAGCACAGATTAGCTATTTGTATCAGGGAGATATTTGTGGCCAATGATTCAAGCCATACCTGCTCAAGTAAGGCTTTAATCCCTTTGATCTGGGAATAACCATAGTTCTCATGCTCTGGCTAGAAAGTAAGTTTTCAGCAGAGTCCAATATGCATTTTTGAGAGCCAAACAATTGTTTCATTTGCAGCATGCCTGCTTTTTTCATGTTTCATTTGCAGTATGCATGTAGAGAAAAACTAATAAACCAAGACTGAAGACTACACAATAAACAGATAAAAATTACAAGATTATAAGGTATACAAGACAGATTTAATCTTTTTGCAGTCAGTATCTATACATCCATACAACTGACACTTTGCAGTGCACATTCTCATGGCGGTCCAGTTATTAGACATAGGTTAATTTACCAATATAGTTTTGCATCTTAAAAAACCCACATCAAATTATTTACATGAAGTAAAAAGAACAAAAGCCAATTATACCCCCTCTGTCATGGGTAACGTGTTTTTGTAGGAATCTGCTCTGGGTACTAACCACAAAACAACTAAAGTTGCACACAAGGAGGACACTCCTGCAGGAAACTGAAAAAGGACGGCACACAGAATAACACACAGAGGGATCGGTCTCACTGCTGCAAACCCACTGCCATTATCAGGTGACAATAAGGTGCTTAGTTACGTGTTTTCTAATTTGTCACTCCTAGTTTTCCAGAAATGTGTTGCCTTGGGACCCTGAGCACTGATTTTCCTCATATACATTCTCAATTTCATTAATTCAGTGAAAAACTGTTGCGTTTGTGGTAGGCCATGGTCACATGAGGACAGCTGTGTTTCACAGAATCTCTTGACAATCAGGAACAAATTATGATTGGATTCTGTATTCAACAGAATTCCCCCCAAGTGGAAATGGATAGAAACATTCCAGGTGTGAATGCCCCTCAGTTTGCCCCAAACTGAGAATTTCCCGGAGAATCAATTTTTACCGTTACATTTACAGTCCTCCAGTTCCCACCTCCCCTTGAGTCAGTTCCTGATACCTTCTAAGAAAATTTGGAAGTGCGGCCATTTCTGTTTGATAGAAAAAGTCAGGGAGTTTTGTTGTCTGGAGGCAATCCTGTAGGCTGCAGCACAAGAAGCAACAGGCTAAGATCACAGTCTAACAGTCCGGTTTCTACTAGCAAAAGCAGGAAGAAAAAGGCAAGTAGCCGTGTAATCTACATTGGTTCCACAAAACAGTCCAAAAGACTGCAAACTGCAATAGTGCTGGTTTGGGTTCTTTTTTTTAAATATTCACTAGGTCTGCACATATGTTAAATTGCTAAAGTTGTCAGAGGGATCTCAAAACAAATACTTATTCATAATGTGGAGCCACATAGATCAGAGGCAGAATATGCAGTGAAGACTCACACTTACTACAACAATAAACATCTCCAAAAAGCTACATGAGTCACTCTTACAGAAAACTCCCCTTTCAGAGATCCTTATTCTTAATCCAGAAATTGCAATCTCAGAAGTCAGTATAACCTTAAAAAACCCTCACATTATAATTCTTCATAGTCTCTCTGAAAGGATTCATCTTTCTTTTTGCACATACTGTCCTGAAAAAGTTACAATGGGAAAAAAGCAGTTATCTTCAGTCTGACGCTGAACTTATGCATGAACTTGAAAAAGTTATGAGATATGTAATTTAATATGAAAAGCAACCTTTCCTAGTCAGTCCCGTAAAATGTTATTTGTAATGCCTTCCATCTAGTGAAACATTAATAATATAGAGAAAAAATGAACTAGCTCAAGCCAGGTTCTCAGCTGAGTTTAGCTTGCATTGATCCCCTAGAGCGAGCTATTTACATTACAGGTTCCCCAAAAGGCATGACCGGTATCCAGGGTCTACTATGCTATATTCTGACAGCCTCTCCTACAAATGAATCTTACAGCTGAAACACAGAACAGATTGAGAAGGGAAAACATCATGGAGAGAGATTTTTTTAAGTACGCTGAGCAACTCAGTGGCACTGTGGGAACAAGATGAAAAGAGGAGACTGCAGCTCCATTACTCTACTCAACAAAGCCCAGATGGAGAGCTGTGCTGCTGGGACCTTCCC
>NW_009604518.1:0-9486 GCF_000690535.1 Cariama cristata | reverse complement strand
AGAACCATGATTGTGAGAATGATAAACTCTCAATCAACTCCAATCTTGTGTGGGATTTGCTATTCCAACTGGATCCCTATAAATCTGTGGGGCCTGATGGGGTTCATCCAAGGGTACTTAAGGAGCTGGCTGATGTCATAGCAAGACCTCTCTCAACGATTTTTCAACGCTCCTGGGAATCTGGAGATGTCCCAGTTGACTGGAAGCTGGCAAACATTGTCCCAGTTTTCAAGAAGGGCAATAGGGATGACCCTGGTAACTACAGGCCTGTCAGTCTCACTTCAGTGCCTGGCAAAATTACCGAGAAGGTTATTCTGGGAGTTACTGAAAAACACCTGAAAGACAACGCAGTCATTGGTCCCAGCCAGAACGGGTTCATGAGGGGAAAGTCCTGTTTAACAAACTTAATTTCTTTTTACAACAAGGTTACCCACCTAATTGACCAAGGGAAGCCAGTCGGTGTAATTGTTTTAGATTTCAGTAAAGCTTTTGATACTGTCTCTCACAGTATCCTCCCGGACAAAATATCCAGCGTACAGCTGGATAAACACATAATGCAATGGGTGAGCAACTGGCTGATGGGTCGGGCTTAAAGGGTTGTAGTAAATGGGGTCACATCGGGCTGGCGATCTGTCACCAGTGGGGTTCCACAGGGATCCATCTTATTAATGTCTCCATAAATTACTTGGATGCTGGACTCGAATGTATACTAAGTAAGTTTGCTGATGATACGAAATTGGGAGGAACTGTTGACACCCTCGAAGGCAGAGAGCCTTGCAGAGAAATCTAGGCAAATTAGAGAGCTGGGCAATCACCAACTGTATGAAGTTTAACAAGGGTAAGTGCCAGATTCTGCACCTGGGACAGGGCAACCCTGGATACACATACAGACTGGGAAACGAGAGGCTGGAGAGCAGCCCCACGGAGAGGGACCTGGAAATTCTGGATAATGGCAAGTTGAACATTACTCAACAGTATGCCCTGGCAGCCAAAATGGCCAACCCTATCCTGGAGTGCATCAAGCACAGCACAGCCAGCCAGTGGAAGGAGGTGATTGTCCCACTCTGCTCTGCACTGGTGCGGCCCCACCTCGAGTGCTGTGTGCAGTTTTGGGTGCCTCAATACAAAAAGGATACAAAGCTACTAGACAGTGTCCAAAGGAGGGCCATGAAGTTGGTGAAGGCTTTAGAGGGGAAGCTGTATGACGAGTGGCTGAAGTCACTTGGTTTGTTCAGCATGGAGAAGAGGAGACTGAGGAGAGACCTCATTGCAGTCTACAGCTTCAAAGATGTGCCAGGGGAGATTTAGGTTAGATGTTAGGAAAAGGTTTTTCACCCAGAGAGTGATCAAGCACTGGAATAGGCTCCCCGGGGAAGCAGTCACGGTGCCAAGCCTGACAGTATTCAAGAAGCATTTGGACAACACCCTCAGACACATGGTGTGAATTTTGGGGTTGTCCTGCGCAGGGACAGGAGTTGGACTCAATGATCCTTGTGGGTCCCTTCCAACTCAGGACATTCTATGATTCTACTTTGGGATTTGCAGCCTATTTTCTAGTCCCAGTTCTTGGCAGTGTTGGACCCAGAGCTGCTCTGAGGAAGGAAGACACTCCAGTGGATCTGAGGCAGCATGTAGAAGTAGTAGAGACCTGCTGCTTCCTTACTGCTCCAATGGAATGCAGCACTCTTCTTCCTCGGGCAGCTGAGCACGAAATGCTGAGCACTGCCTCAGCAGCAGCTCAGATCTCATGTTAGGGATTCCTGTGTTAATCCAAGAAAAAAAAGGGAAAATGCCAGGGAAGGATCAGACTTTAAAAAAAAAAAAAAAAAAAGAGTCAAATTTAGTTTCCTTGTGCAGTTTTGAAGAATTAAATGAATAATAGTTTTTAATGCAGTTGTAGGAAGCTGAATTAGAAGATACTAAAAATGAAATAGAAATGTAAGGTTAAAACTCTGTCTATTTAGAAGATTAATGCTGGAGCTTAAAGACAAAATTTTTTGCTGATACAGAAAAATTCAAGACTATGTGGGATTTTAAGAATTCAGACTGCTCATTCAACCCAGGACAAGATCAAGTTCCTAACTGTTCCAGCATCTACTTTCTGCAGATTGACTGTCAGCTTACCATACCCACATTGGTCCTACAGAATCCTGGGCATTTACTTTCCACATTTCATAATATTACCAACAAAAAAGACAAGTGCTGCGCTGCCCGTCCAGCAATTACATCCTGCACTGGACTTACTTGCAGTTGAACGAGACAGTAAGAGTCATACTATTCAACAGAAATTACTAATATGCTGAAGAGATTGACAGAAACAAATCATTTAGTCTAGTCACCCACTAAAACAAGATACAACATTACAACATACAAGCAATTATGACATTAAATTCTTACTCTCACATTTTGAAAGTCTTACTACCTGTCATTCTATCTGCATATCTCACGGTCACTACTGCCAAAACAATCCCAGGGAGTGGCTTTGGGGCATGCAAGTACGCACATACGCAATAAGGCAGCTGGCCGTTAACTTGAAGCAGCAGAACTAGAACTATGGGCAAGGGTCTGCCTTCTTGGTCTCAAGGCCAATATCACAGTGGTTTAATACAAAATATTTGGAGTTTTTTAAATGTTCTTTTTAAATATATGTAGAAAAGACTGAAAAATTATCCACCTGTTCACTCCGTTCAATTCTAATTAGTGGCCAGTTAATTCCTCAATGCTAAATCAGGTAATATGGTAATATTATTTTGATAGTGGTATAGATGGCAATAGTAGCATGACCATTATTTTGTAGCTTAGTATGTTTTTTTTCTTTAGTTCTTATTCACATTTGTTGAATTTGAAGTTGTTTCAACACAACAAAACAGATTACAATCCTTAATATGAACATATGTTTACATTGTTAGAAAGGGGGAAAATGACAGTAGGAGAGCGATTATGAAAGAAGAAACCATTGTATCATAAATCACATGCAGAACAATAGATTTACTATACCAACATCTAGGATGTTTGGGAGAAATACATCAAATCATTGCAGCAAAATATTCCATGAACATTAAGTGGGTTCCTTGTGACAATGGACAAGTTACATTCTTTTCCTCCTTCTACCTTTACTTGCTCAGCACCAGCCAACAGCCTACAGAGCAATTCACTGCAAAGACGTGGACCTTGGGGTGAGGGAAGAGGTGGACTGTCCCACAGTGAACCACATCCTCGCTTGTAAAACAGCACTCTTACTGGCTTCCAGGGAGTTACATTCATTGATATCAGCTGAAGATTTGTCTCTTTTCATACAAGAAGAATAACTGAACCTATGTCACTTGATCTTCTACCAAAACTATTGCCAACTCTCATAGCAAGTGCTTTGTAGTTGAATATAATAACTAGAAGAATCTGGCTTCCACATTACCTTTTTGGCATCCGCAGATAAGACTGTTGGTTGAAGAGGGTATTTGAAACAAATGTATTTCAATACATGACAATAAATATTAATTCACCATATATATCCAGCTTTTTTAAGATTTCACTCTTCTTGCTTGTATAGAAAGTGACATTATAAAATATTTTATACAATGTTAATTGAAAATACAGCAGTAATTTCTAATCAAAGATCACAAGTAGCAAGCTTTAAAAAAAAAGTCTTTTGCATTTATGGGTTTTGTTATTATGTTCTCCAAGCTATAAATGATGAAACAGAGGAATAATTTCTGTGACTATGTAGTTTTCAGATTTATATCCATTTTAAAATTCTTGAAGATTATTAATTTATTCTGGTGCAAAAAATACCCTTAAAATGTAAGAGAAGATATTAGAGCTGAGAAAATATGTTTCCTAAGCAGACCAACAAAAAACCTCACCATTATACAACATTCTGAAGGTCACAGCCATTGCTTTGATATAAAAAGTAAATCTTAGAAAAGGCATAGGAGCTCAGTTTAGAGCAGAACTTGTAGATTAAATGATATGTGATAAACCGAGCACTGCACGTAACACATCATAATCTGCTTTGTTGTTGTGGTGATGATGAATAAAAATCCAGTTTCTTCAGTTCTCCCAGTGATTTCACGTGGCCTTGTTTTCCATCCTCGGTTTCATATAGATGAAATAGAAAATCCAAATAATCATTTTCCCACTTCATCCCACAATATCAGCTTGCAATTTGAATCACAAGTGCATCTTGTCTCTGACACTCCCTCTGGCTGTGTGCTTCTGTTGGGCTTCAGTATGTAGGGGGAAGAGATGAAGCCAAATTTGCATTCAGCTATACTGTAACAGTGGATCAAATCTTCACCTTATTTTATGTGAACAACTGTTAAGGCAATGGGACAACTCAGCTGAGTAAAACCCTTCAAAGAAGTCATGCTACAAGATGATTTCTCTCCAACGGGGCTGTGATTAAAAGCAGTGCCTTATCTGGCTGTTCTTACTTCCATTGCATTAGTTTTAGCATTTAAGGCTTCCTTATTGTTTTATTGAAATGGCTGTTATGCCTGAAATGGCTCTCCTGTTAGGAGATTTAGTATGCTTCATGTTCAGAAAAGCAATGCTGCTGCCCACAGCACTGCTTCTGAAGGAATAGCTTTGATGTCTGGTGTAATGTGTGTGGTTTCCAGAAGAACATCAGAAGAGGGAAAAAAGAAAAAAAGAGAAGTATTTACTAAACAATAGATAAGGCCGTCAAATGTAATCATGCCTGGGAGGAAGTGTGAATAATTTCTGTGCATACTGAGAGATTTAAATAATCTAATTAGAGGAAGGTCATATACTGGAAAACAAAACATTGTCATGCAGCAACTGAAAGAATAGGGTTTGAGAGGACATTCTCATCAGAGTTTTCAGGGCGGCCTTTGTCTGATTTTTAAACGTTGTTTTAATCCTGTATGGCTTTCAGTTTTTATTTATATTGCAATATTGTCCATGAGTCCATCTGAAATTATTGTTCAGTTCTCCTGGGCCCTATACAAACAGGCACGTTGACTCTGACCAGAAACTCACTGCACTTTGGGACAAATTTTACCAATAATTGCAGTTTGGGGTGCTAGTTGTCACTAACAAAAATATTGTATTAGATTAATCATAAGCTGTTTGGGCAAACCGACAGACCAAACATCAAGGTCAAAGTTCTGGTGAGCCACAGAGGTGCAGGTGAGAGGGCATAAGTAGGGACATGCCAAGCAGAAAATGTCTCTCGTAGCAACTCACAACGTTGGCTCTGCTCGGTTAACTGTTATGGTTGGCTCTGAGCATACACAGGAGCTCAGGCACTCGGCTGCCCGTGTCCAAAACTGGCGTACGGCTTCCTTTATGCAGCTGTTGGAGCCTTTTCCAGAGGAACACGCATGCCCAGTCTCACACGTTCCTGTGTAATCTCTTTAGCTGTGTCCCCTTCCTTCCTCTTAGCATTGTAAAATGCAAAGCATGGATTCAAATACTGATTCAACTGGTCTGCAGGCAAGTCTTCTGGGCACTTTTGTGCCTCAGCCTGGGGCTGTTGCCGAGGAGCTCAGGTTTCCCGGTTACACATGGGGTTGTCTCCTGGTTGTGCTGTGTCAAAAGTTAAAGAAAGGCTTGACAGACAATGGTGGTTGTTAAATCTGGGTCAGATGTCGATGTCACAAACTGATTACACAAACACAGCTGCCTTTAGTTAATGATCAGCTAAATCTGGGGGGGGATTAATCTGACATTAAACTCTCCCTTGACATGACACAAAACTTCTTTCATATCCAGGGTTCCTTGCTGGCTTTTTCTCTCATCTCCAACATCACGGTGCCAGCCAGGAGATTATGCAGTCATGCACTCACTTGCTCTTTCTTTTCTTCTCTCCCCTTCCCCTCATCCCTCAAATTCTTCATAAATCATGATTTCTTCCTTGCATAATGCCACAGCTTGTACGTGAGAGGTGAAGAGTGCCCTCTCCACCCACCTTTGGCATTCAGATCGCCCTTCGCTCAGCACTTTCTGGAAAGGCAGAGATGTGGCCTTGAACCTGCTCTCCTATTTCCCACACACAGAGGAGAACATAGGATCCAGTCTCACACTGGTACATGCTCTAGCCATTGAGCCATTATATCAAAAAGACATTACCGCTTCCCTTGGCCAAGCTTTTTAAACAAAGCAGTCTTAAATCTCTGGATTGCATGCCACTTGATCCTGCTGGTGGTAGCCTTTACCTGAGCACACATTAAAGATCAGGCCTATGACAGCATATAGCAAAGGGATTGCTCATTTTTAGGATCAGATCAAGTTTAGAGATGAGGCAGGCAACCGAACTGCTCAGGCTGGATTAGACTGAGGCAGAAGATGTACTTTTAAGTACCTACGGAAATGTATTGTCAAAACTTGAGTTTCTTTTGATTTTGTATACCTTCTAAAGTCTATCCCCCAAGACTAGGTTATTGACTAGGTTATAAACTCTGTCCTATGTGTATCTGTAACCTAAAATTTACAAATATCTCTAAAAATGCCTATTCTCCTCAAGTAGGTCTGTATGAATTATGATAATCACCTTTCTTGGACATGGATGCTTCCATGAATTACAGTTCAGGCTGTTTAATACCAGGGTTTGAAAAGACGATCTCCTAGCAGGATGTGTAAGTCAGCTGTGTGCTCAGAAGTATAGATTACTTACAGTTAAATTATTATGCAAATGCCAATCTTTAAAGTGTAAAATCCTGGATGAATGGAACGGTGATTCATCAGTCCTACCAGCAGCTCTCTCAATTTTCATTCCAAAATAACACGCATAGGAACTCACCTGAAAAAAAAAAAAAAGAATACTGAGATGAACCCTATAGGGAGACTTCTGGCCCAGTCTGCAATGCATGAAATGTATTTTGGAGAGTTGTAATCCTTCACTGATGCTGTTGTTTAACTGAATGGATGCCCTGCTAAGATACTTTTCCGCAACCAGGCAAGGGGGTATTTTAGTTAAAATCTTGCATAATACACATATTAAGCTCATAAATTATAAAGCCAAACTGGACTACCATGAACATCTCTTTTCACATCCATAGGATTTGCATTAATTATTTTTTGCACTAGAAAATATCTTTCAGAAAAACTTTCCAGTGATGGACCATCTCTGAATTGTTTCAGTAGTTACTTATCTTCACTATTAGAAAACAACTGTCTTGAATCTCAACTTGTCAAGCTTCAAATTTTATACATTATGTTTTGCTAACTTGAAGGAAGGATTATCAATTTTCTGTTCACGGAAGAAATGAGCATTGCAAAACTTCATTTCACTCATCTGATTTTTAGGTTTTGCCTCCCAGAAAGCAGTTTATAGCCCTGAGTTACATACACAAACTCCCAACACAGTGGGAAGGAAAGGCTGTCTCGGAGTGAGGTCCAGGCTAGCCCATATGCTGGAAGAGGGATCCATCTATCTAGTCAACTGGCAACGCTAAAGAAAAACATACACCTGAAATCCCATTCCTCATGTTATTTAACTCACTGACCCTACACTGCAAAAGGATTCACAGCCTACACTGAGCCTTCAAAAAAATGGAGCAGAGCTCACACTTTTATTTAAAAATGTGGCCAGCAGTGGACCAGCCTCATCTGCTTTGTAGCAGCCCAGGGCTGTGTTTCCCAAGCAGCGTGCTTTAGGAGGTTTAATGCCCTGAAGCCTTATATCAGCTTTATTGTCTCTGCACAGTGTTATAAAAAAATTCTACTTACTGGTAAACGATGGGTCTGCCTGAGGGGAAAAGCAAAGAAAACCCCACTCAGTAATTCAGAATTTATTCTGTAAGGAGAGGGGAGATCCAAGCTCCCTGCCCTTTTCATTGCACTGACTTTGAGCCCTGCATGTTTCCCCTGCCAGCAGTGCCCTCATCACCAGAGCATAGGCTATAGGGAAAAAAAAGCAGCCCTCTTCATCCTTTCTGGGAAAGTTGTGCCATTGTGCAAGAGAGAATCTAAGATCCACCTCTCAGGTAGGGGTGTGACAGTGCAGTCTATCAATGAAGGCTCTTTGCTAAGAGAAAAGAGACTGGGGTCCATTGCCTGTGCTGATGGCTGTTCAGACATTTGAAGCAGCTCTCAAATCATAGATTACAACCGAGACCTTTCTCCTCCCAGGAAAGGGCCATGATTGAAATATCCCTTTTCAAGCTCCTTGGCAAACTAGCATAGTTGCAGGTGGAGAATTAGATCCCCATGTTTCTTTATAACCCATTGGATGCAGCACTCTCCTGAGATACGCTTGCCAAGGAAGGCTCTGGATCTCCTGCCCTCACTCTCAGCAAACGCAGTAACCAGGAGGTATTAGCTGACTCCAGTGAACTGCTAAGTACCCATACAGACAGCAATAAGCAAAGGGAACTCCTCCTCACAAATGTGGCCTTGCACACAGTAACCACTGCTGTCTTTAGAAAATCCAGTCTGTCTTTGTCAGGCACACACTAAGCACACTTACCATCCCAACATCCTTGGGGGACCATGTAAAGGATCTGAAGTGGATTTGCCCTTGCCAAGAGAGCAACAGGCACGTACAGAGGGACCAGATGAAGTTCTTAGTAGCACAAATGTATGTGTTTATGGCTATTCTGAGACCTAAGGAGATAGACAGGGGTTTTGAAGATGATGGTACAGGTAAGACTGACTTGGTAGTGAGAACTCACTAAGCTATTCTATTCTATTGCCTAGGCTTCCCTGGAAAAAAGGATGTGTTCAAAATTGAGTCATCTGTGCAAATTAGCAATGAGACAAGGCATTACTTGTTTTTACTTCAGTATAAACATGGTGAACCCTGTACCTCCGCCAGGCAGTTCCTTGGCTAACCACACTGACTCCGCTAGGATCCTGCACTGAGATTGCAAACCTCAGTAGGCTCTTTCAGTAGAAGCACACATATTTTACAGTACCATTTCTAAAGGACCAGTGAGTTACAGTATGTACTCACTTAAATAGTCACAGATTCTTCTAGGGGAAGATCAGGTCCTCCAGAGTAAAATAGTAACAGAGCAAAATATAAAACAGAAACAATGATTCCAATTTCTTTTTACATACTTTAACATCTATGTATGAAACTGTCATATAAGAACAAGGAAATACTTTATTTGCATTATTAACAAGGGCACTGGAGAAGAAAAGAGAGCAGATTTCTCACAATCTTTCTGCTCCCAAAGTCAAATGAAGTATACTAATGGCATACCACATTTATACAAAAGGCAAAGTAGTATCTGAGAACTTTTTTACAAGTAGGCAAGAGATCCCTGGTCAGCACCCAGATCACAAGGGCAAGTGGCAATGTTTGCAATCTGGACTTTAAACACTGTATTTTACTGTTACCTATCCACGTTTCCATTCATGTGTCTTTGTCGAGGCAGTGCTACACTACAGGAGAATGAACGTTCAGTTTTGTGTTTCACAGCAAGCATAGCTGAAGGACCAAAAATTATTCACACGC
Source organism: Cariama cristata (assembly GCF_000690535.1). Taxonomy (NCBI): domain Eukaryota; kingdom Metazoa; phylum Chordata; class Aves; order Cariamiformes; family Cariamidae; genus Cariama; species Cariama cristata. The sequence goes on along the minus strand of NW_009604518.1, from coordinate 65 downwards.
ATATTCAACTACCAGAAAACATTTCTCTTATAAAACACCCTGAGGCAGAAGATGGGAACAGTTCA
>NW_009604517.1:0-26878 GCF_000690535.1 Cariama cristata | reverse complement strand
CCAACCATAATGATTCTATGATTCTACGTGTATACACACATTGCATTACTGTATATCTATGAAATGAAGGAACCTGTATCAAAAATATCTGGAATTTCACTTTAACAGCTGTAAGATCATCACAAGAACACCAACAGTCAAAAAAAATCAACTTATGGAAGGACAAATAAATGTACTTTACACTTCAGAAACAAAGCAGCTGAAAATTTTTTAACAGCAGCAGTGAAACTAGAGACATTTGCGGCTTATTTAGTCATAATTTAACAAGAGCAACAGCATTTTAAAGCCATTAGAGCATCTAACCCACAATCCTGCAAAAAGTATTAACAAACTGTAGAAGTTTCACACTAACTCAATCCTAGATTTTTCTCAATTTATTTGGAATTAAATTATTTAGGCACTGAACAGTGCTTGCATGCAGCACAAAACCATGGAACAGGAACATTGTCCCAGGCAGGTAGAGGCGTGGGTATGGGTGTCACAGCTGGGACTGCAGACATTGCTTTAGAGAAGCAACGTTATAAACCACCAGATTTGGAAAATAATCCTTTACCACAAAGTACAGATTGGCAATTAATGTTCAGGGAAGAAAAAAACCAGAAAAATCCAAAAGCAAAATTAAATTATGGCTATGATAACAGTGGGACTATCATTTATGCTGGGAACACTATATAAGAGTAGCATGATTACATTTTAGTAAAAATATAAAATGGAGTAGTGTGAGCCTTTCAGCACATGTTTCAGCTTTAGGTTTTCCCTCATGTTCATCCAGAAGTAGCTTTCCATGCCTACAAATACAGAACTACTCTTCAAAATAATTTAATCAATTTCTGAAATGCATGTCAAAAGGGACTTCCAAGAATTATAGTATTATTAATTATATATAGAACTACATAGAGAACTATTAATTATAGCAACATTATTACAACAAACGCACAAAAGTAATAAAAATGTCTTAATGCCAATAGACATGAAAGGAACCAGAGCTGTACTGGTTGTTTTTGTGGTCTTTTTTCATTTGTTTCTTTTTTCCCAATCACACATGCTTCCCTTGCCATTAACAGCAACTAGAAATAACTTCCTCTTCGTTTTTGATGAAAGCTATAACTATGTAACTGTACAACTGCAGACCTATTCTGTCAAAATTTGTCAAGTGCCAACATCAAACACTAATGTATGAAATACCAAAGAGGTAATACTTTAAGGTTTAAAATTAAATAGGGTGTTTGCAAAGCTGGTATGATTCTTAAGTGAATAAATATATAAAGCATCTGTGCATAGGGGAAAAAAAATAAATAAATCAAACACGCTTATAAAGCTGTTTATTTAATGCAAATATTGCAACCTAATTATCTAAATGTCCATTTTTGCTGCTTATCTATAGATTAAGTTTTAGAAATGTGACATATCCATGGAATGGTTTATTACCAATATTAAACCCCAGTTTTTCCACATTTCTTTCTTCAAAGGAAGTCTACATAATTTTTACATACCTGTGCAATTGTTCATCTTTATAGTTCCTTAGATTTACATTTGGCCACTAGAAAAACAGCAAATATAGCATTATATAAAACTTGTACGTCAGTCCTTGATTAGCCACTAAAATGTACTAATTTCTATTATATTTACCTAATAATTAGTAGTGTAATTTTTCTTGCACCTAATGTTACCTATAAAAAACCTCTTATTTTATTGAAAAGCCCACACTCCCTTCTCTAAGAACTGTTCAATCTTTTCCTAGAGAATAGGGAATGTCAGTCACATGCTATGTGTACAAGGTCACAATTCTAATGAAAACAGCAAACTATGAAAAGCTAAGGAAAAATAAACAACTTTGCTCAGTTCCTTCTCTGCAAATAACAAAAATTTGATATGTATAATACGGAAATAATTTTTCGTTGTTGTTTTCACTATTAATCAGATTTGTTCTAAAAATAATCATTATTCTGTTATAGCTCACTTTAAATACCATTTTAATAAGCAATATTTAACTCCTCTGTTGATTACTTTGTAAGATGTTTCAAGAAGGATCACATGAAGTCATAACACTGTCCTCTGGACCTATCCTTTCTTCTTATTATATTTTCCCTCTGTTTTTACAGCCATCTCTTGCCTCTGTGATTTCAGATTTATTTTTGTTGCTACTAGCAAGTATTTTCTTGGAAGAAAGAAAAAGTCCCTGATTTTGAGACATTAGCAATTTTTTGACAGGACACTAGAAAAGATACTGCTGGAGAAGTCTGAGATAGCAGGGAAACTTGACAGTTTGACCTAAATTTCAGGTAAAGAAAAAAAAGAAACACTTTAGTGGTCAACTATATAAAACTTCCATTGTCAAAGTACTACATAGACTAATTAACAGTAAGATTCTGAAAAATAGTTTCTTGACAGTATCTTTAATACTGAATCAAAGGTAAAAATACCTATGTTTAATAATGATAGATATCTAGTAATCCAGTAAATCTAGTAAGTGTAGTAAAAAGCCTGTAAACAGTGAAATCTGGTGGAGGAAAGCTACTGTCATATACATATTCAGGTCTTATACTGGACAGATTCTTGTTCTCTCAAGTTTATCAGTCCCTGAAAAAAAATGCACAGAAATATTTAGTTTCTTTTTTAAAAAAAAACTACAATCTTGATTGTGATTGTCACCATTGATTCTTTTTTGTACTTTCACCATCTTTATAACGCCACAGTAAAGATGACAGCAAGAAAAGGTTACTTGGGGGTAACAACAGAAGGATGGCTTTGATGCAAGGAATGACGGGAGTTATTTTAGTTTGAAGACTATACCGAGTATTCACTCACAGTTTTATTACACACAAAAGTAAGTTTTCTGCTTAAAAAAAAAGAGGTAGTTTCTTAAAAGCTATCTATATCTAAAGATAATGACCTCCCTGTTGGAGATACTTCCTTTATTTTCTGAAAACAATTTTGTAGTGAACTTGATGCTATGGGAGTATTTGTATAAGTTCAAAACATACAATAACATTGCATACTACTGAAGTTTGCATATGTGGCTCAGTAAGTGTCTGAGTTTGACCTATAACCCACCTCCAGCTGATGTTACATATAAAAAGAATCTGCTATGAAACTGAACAAGGCAGTATCCTTATGTAGTTTGGACCAAAGCCTAAAGTATGAGCAGCTTTAAAGTCATTATAACTAATTCTGTAAAGTCTATTTCTATACAAATAAAGTTATAGAAAATTTAATACATGCTTATTAAGAAAGTTGTAAATTTAACTGTAGTGTCTTTTTGCATACAGTTTAAGGGTTGTACACAAAGAGACTGTATCAGCACTGATTATAGCCATAAGATCCTAATTTTCTGAAATAAAACAGATTATGGGAATTAGTATTAGAAAGTTAAAGCTCACATGTGAAATGGAGATTTTTTCTCAAACAATTTCATAAAAATAATATCACACCCTTCTTAAGCTCACCTTCAGTATGGTCCCTATTAGATTCCAATTCCAGTCAAGGTTCTCCTTATGATTGAGAACTTGGCTGTCTCGAAGATTCATTACAAGTGCCTCTTCTGTATCCTGAAATGAAAAACTATAGTAAGTTTCCTTGCATCCTTTTTTCCAATCTTGTCACATGATAATACTGTTCATGTAACAATCATTAAAAGGGCTATGCTTCACAGTAATTTGGATTTGAAAGTAAACTGCATGGAAAGTAAACTGCATTAAGAATCTAACAGTAAAAGAGCACAATTTGTCCTCAGAAGCATTAAAAATTATTTTAATTTCACTCAATTTCTAGCAATGCAATATAGTATCCACAGGTACCTACAAGACAAATTAAATAAAAAAATACTACAAAGAAATCACATAAATGGCTCTGAATTACATGAGTGAAGCTTGGGGGGTAGGATCTAAGTTTGCAAAACACAAAGTCAGATTCAGTTTCAAAAAAATCAATAGTTGTAATACCTTTAAAATAAAGATGTCTTTCTGCACACGGTACTGATCCCTTTTTTGGTGCGTTGAGATTGCTTTCTGAATAATATGATCTAAATGCAGACTGTAAGGTTTAGGTCCTCTTTTCTTCATCTCATGAAAACGTTTTAAGCAGTTAAGTGCAGCACTTGCTCGTCTAACAGAAAAAAACACTACAATCAGTATTTGGCAACTGTTATCCAACTAAAAAGTGCCACTGCTGTATCTTGAGTAAATAAACATAGCTCAAGAAAGAACTGATCAACAATTCTGAAGCAAATAAAAAGAAAATTATTTTCTTGATACAAGTTTTCATACATCCACAGGCCTCAGCCTTGTACTGAAGTTACACAGAGAATTATCTTTCAGAACTACTAGTACTGAAGAACGAGCCTTATTGATACCTTTTCTTCTACTCTGCAATTAGGGGTGACTTGAGAGCTGAGGGGGCTAGCTTCAACTTTGACAAAGTATTTCTCGTAAATGCTCTTTCCCCCCCTCCCCCACAAAGGTGGCAGGAGTATCAGCAGCATGTTTCCTGCTCTTTGTATCTAAACAGTTCAGCAACAGCATGTACGAAGTCTGAGGAAAAGATAGGAAGTAATTGAAATGACAGCTGACAAGGGCAGAAACAGTTAATTACGGAACAGTGGTAGCAGGAAAAAACCCAACCTGCAGAGCAAATAAAATCTGAAGGTCTAAAAATGAGGAGGTAAGTCTACCTTTCTTCCCCATGAACAAAAATTCTCATAGGTTAGGAGAGTGTTTTTATTTTATATTATCTTCAAACAAATACCTTTGAATTTGTTTGCTTATCTATATTACATAAATTTGATCTGTAACAAGGCTTACAGTTTTTCAAAGTATTAAACAACACAGTGTTGACCAAAATCAAGATCCCCAAATGAAAAACACTACTTCTACAAAATCACTTTCTTCCTACAAAAACAGGAATCCTTACTACTGTATCAGGTATGTCCACAAATGCCAAAAATCAAAAAAATCTACAGTTAATCCACAAACATATCGCTTCTGCTCTTCATCCTTCCTCTCAACCCACAGCTTTGACCAAGTGAAATACCCTGTGATGGAGTTTCAGATATGCCTTTTTTGGAAAATAACTGTGTTTCCACAGATCAAAATCTTCTACTGACATGTAAGAAATCCTGAAAACTAAAAAGCAGAAGAGCACTTATTTTCTTGGAAGCACTCTGCAGGCAGCATTTATCATTTCACCGTAGCACTTTGGAAAGATTCTGTAATTTATCACTGACAACACAATGAAAGACAAAATAGAAAGTTATGATACATTTATCAGAATACTGATCTGTAAAGGCAGATCAGGAATGGCAAGACTAATTAAAAAAACATTTCCTATAACTTACTACTATAAAAAAAAGTAAAAGTCCAACACACTCAATTTAAATGGTCTTCTACAAAGAAGCCCAAGTAAGAACACAGAGTTACAGAAACACATTTTAAAGACACATGAATCTATCAAATTATTTAACTTCTTTCCTCAGGTGGTTTACATGGCGTGAAGTACCCAGCAGATGGTATTTTACGACAGAGCACTTCAGAAGTTAAATTGCAAGATTAGTAGACGTAGAGGAACTCTAAAAAATAAGTAAAATAAAAAGCCCATAGCTTTTTAAAGTCTCAAAATTCAGGTTTTTCTAGTTCAAAGAGGAATAAAAAGCTTCTGTAAACATTTTTTGAGTCAGATGCCTAAATATACCTCATTTGATTGGCACCATGATGTCCAAACAGTTCCCTAACACTGCTTAACTATATGCTACTGCAGAATGCTGCACTAAATTTAAAATTTCTGTTCATATATTCTCATATTTAAATGGAACTGAAAGGAACTGAAAAATTATCAGTGCAAACTTTGAAGAAAAGCACCAGAAAGTTTCAACATAGTTACTATTGTTACAATTATAATTTTCTTCTGAATAGTTTAAAAAAAAAAAAACCAAACAACCAACCACAAATAGCCAGCTCCATGTCACTATTACATTTTTTCGCTCTTGCTCACACTAATAACTCCTCATTGATCTGGTCTATCACTATTTAATTAGCTACAGATAAACAACAGAAGAAAAAAATTGGTACAGGTTTTTTTCATTTTGAAAGTTTAATTGCATCAAAACGCCAAAAAAGAAATGTGAAATAGAACACCTCTTGGATATTGTTTGGTCAAACAGTGCCTTAGACTTCATTTAAGAAAAATTCTCTGTAAAAATCCTGCAATCTATGCAAAAGAGTTCTGAAATCTGCTATCAAAACTTTCTTTCCAAATTTCTAAGTTGTTACTGTAAACACTTTTGGAATGATGCACTGGAAACTTCCCTAGTAAGTGTGACAGAGCATTTCTACGTGTAAGCATTTTGTTTGCTTTTAAATAAAGATAGCAGTGGTTTCAGCTACCAGAAAACTTGTAATGTAGGCTTTTACTCAACTGCAGGGAGAAAAGGAGATGCAAGTATTTTTGCTTTTAAGGGTAATTTAGAATTCTTACAGTCTTTTCTCTTTCATGATGTCAAAAGATGCTGCCATATTCATTAGCGTTGGTAAGCAGTGCAGGTGATGGCTGTGAGAATGAGGAAGAATTGTGTTTGCCTAAAAAACAACAAAAGACCAGTCAGAATAACTTATTACAACATTTTCATCCATCTCTTTAGGATCAACATTTGAAGAAGCTACCACTTTTCACAAGACTTTCACAAATCCATTACAACAAAATTTCCTTTTATATTATGTCAGAGTAATAATTACACATAGTGTTTTGAGTATTTGATCTAACTAATCACTCTGAAATACAACTGAAAGTAACTTGAAACAATTTTAGATTCCAGAGCCTTCTAATCTGTATTGTTTGCACTGGTGGTTTAAGTGGTAACATGCAAAAACACACGAAGCATCAAATGTGTCATGTACAAAAGTACTAAAAAATCTAAAATCAGAAATACAATTTAAGCTGATGATTTCTATAAAAAAACTTTCTGCACAAAAAAAATCTGACTAATTAACATGAATTTCTAAGTTACCAGACATTTAATTGCTTTTGTTTTGGGAAACACATGTAGTTCGGCAAATACTTTTGGAAACTATAGAATAACAAAGATAAAGAAATTACTTCAATCTCTTAAAACTAAGTGAAAGTACAAATATTCATTGAGTATTTTGATAAACAGTCATCTCTGTCATAATCATCTCTTCAGAAAACAAAAAAAAACACCTATGGTTGCAGCATACTCAAATGTCAGTAACAGTCACTCCCATTCAAAAGTATTTTGGAAACGAGAAAAATAGCATACATTATTACAGATTCCTCTTTTTAAACTACATGGTTGACTGAATACTCCAGAAATTCCACCAATTATTTAAAGAAAAATCACTGAAGAGACTAAAGAACAGATTTGTTGTGATTGTGACCCATGCTGCTGAGCTGAAATGTTGTAAATCACTGTAGCAATAAGCAATCCTGTATCTGAAGATCGTGATCTTGTTTTTTGGACCATTAAGCACCACTGAAATAAGCTGGTAGTCTGAAGAGGCAGACTATGTCTGATACTTCATATTCAAGTCTTTTTAAGTTGTATCTCGTAATTCACAAACTTACCATCTCTTATGAAGTAGTTTATTTGGAAAAAAGGTTAAAAAAACCCTCAAGAAAACTGATCAAAAAGTGCTCTTCTGCATATGTTATTCTTGTTATCAAGAAATGATGGGAAAAATAAAAGAACTGTTTTGCAAGAAAGGTAAGTCGTATCACTTCACATATGATTAACAGTTCCTTGGGAGGCTGAAAGGTAGCACTGGAGTGTATATGAAAACAATATCATCTGAATACCAAAATAGTTTAAGAGAGAGAAGCTACTGTAGAAGATAATGTTTGTTAGGTAGAGGGAAGTGGAACAAAGCAAGAGGCCTTCAGCTTCTCTGTAGCAGGGGCTACCCACAGCAGTGTTGAAAGAGCACTCCACCAAGTTGGAGTTGTCTGCACAAGTACCATCAAGTGCCCCAGCCACATCAACCTGATCATGACAAAAAGTTTCGTCTGCTGAGCCTGTGAGGCAGAAAGCTAAACACACTCCCAGAGGGCTACCAGCATTCTAAGAAAAGCAAAAGTCAGCAAAGGTCCCTTTCCCAGACACAGTAACTGATGGGTGAGTTTGCAGGACTCCAGCTTAAAAATGCAACTGGCTACTGAGGCAAAGAAGTATACTGGTGAGAGTTTCAGCGCCAAGTATTATCCTTGGAGCAGAATTCCTAGCACTTTCAATACTTTGCAAACAGCCTTCCTACTGATTCATACTGTTTTTAATACATGAAGTGCCAAAAGATGTAATGTAAATTAACCTACCACTCTGATAAAATGTAGATATTCCAAGTTCATAACACAAATTCAAAGCTGTAATAGGAAATACCTATTTACAAGTAGCAACTAATACTATTTATTCTCAGCAAAGAGTTTTACTTACCATGTGCAAAAGTTCTCCTAAAAGGATAGTTGCTCTAACAGATACATGGTCATCACTACTTGTGATCACTTCGACCAGACCCTTCAAAAAGTTAAAAGATTATTACAACATTTAATATATAACATCTTATTTTAATGTTTACAGGAAAAAAGTAGCAACCATCTAGCCAAACTTGAAGTCATCACTTACCTCTAGAAGTCCATTGGTAATAAAAGCTGAGAGCACTAAAGCCAAATAATTATCCATGAGATCAGGCCTAAGGAGGAAAAAAGTATGCAACCAGTTTAGAAAATTCTTTTCTTACTGTGTCTGCAAGAAAACAAGTACTTTGTCAACATCAAAACAAAACAAAAACAAGGGTTTAGTCTAAGTTCATTAAATGCTCACCTTGACCTCGCTCGATGGGGTAATATAGTTTTAGCTTCAGCAGCTACAAAGCCATCAGAAAGTCTCCAGCAGTCCTGAAACCTGCTTGGATCTAGAACAAGAAAATATGGACAATGGTAATTATAACATTGGATTTCATAGTGTTATTTTAATGGATGTCAGTAGGTCAATAATAGTTCTTCTCAACAAATATTATTTCAGGTTTCAAATTATAGAAAATTTTATCATAAGGGATCTCTAACAAGTCATCTTATCCACACTTCTGAACAAAGCAAGGCTAACTTCAAAGCTAGGACAAAGACTGTATCTGTCAACCAAAATAATGACATTTCCAATTCATAAACACATTAAACTTGTTTAACAGAAAACACCATAACTCCTTTAAAAACGCACATCCATATGTCACAAAGTAGCAAGTTTGCAACAATGACTTATTTGCTTATAAACACAGAACAAGGATTAAGTTTTTGTAATCAACTACAGGACAAAACATTTATGACAAGAGTTTAGAGAAGAGAATTGCTGGAACATTAGAGGCTGAAACTTTTGCAGTGTGAGATGAAGCAGAGGATACGCTTGGGTTTACAAAGGAGGAGTTCTAAAGATAAAAGAGTAACTCTGCTAAATATAAAGATATGAAAAAGCATACACTTGCCCTAGGAATAGTAGAAGTCTGCTAAAGTGCAATGAAGATAGCTAGCAGATACACAATACATAGAAGAGACTGTTTAGTAACTTTTCTGTAACATTCACTAACACTTCTACATTACTAATGCTTCCAACACTTCAAAGAAGTCTAATATGTAGTAATGATTACACCGTCTTCTGTGTAGATGCTCCATTACACTCCACTGCTGATCTTTCAAACTTACAACACTTAACAGTTGACAAAGAATTTTAAGCAGGACTTCAGAGCACCCAATGAATTCAGTGATGAAACAGTTAATATTGACATAATTTAAGATATAGAGGAGATAGTGAAGGGTTTGAACTTGTAGAAGAGCTAGATAGAGAGAATTTTTATGTAAGCTAGTTCTAAACACACTTACCTACACTGAGAAGTGCCTCAATAAATTCTTCTGCAATAACAGGGAGAGGAAGGCGAAATATATCATAGAGAACTTCAAGCAGACCTCGCTACCAAAAAAAAAAACCACAACAGGAATTTTATAGATTTACAAAAACTGTCCTTTTGTTCACTATTTAATATTAAACTTGACATTTCCATAGAGTGCTAAAATTGGTGTATTTGTTTCAGTGGTTCCTTTTTTGCTAACATGCTTATTTTCATAAACTGAAATAATCTGGAGAAGAGAAGGGAAGGGGCTTGTTTACTTTAAAGCTGTGCATTATTGGCACTACGAATTCTACAGAAGCTCAGGCTACTTGGACTACAGATTTTTAGAACAGTAACTGCTGCCACCATGAACTTCTTGGCTTAACAGGTAATTGGAAAGAAACATTTTAATCTATCTCAGATTCAACTCTGATTATTATGCTTTAAACTTGTAACTGCAGCTCTTGTGAACTTGCTCTGACTTTCAGAGAAAAAAAAACACAAACAATTGACATACTTTTTTCTCCTCCATTCCCTCCTCTCAGACATACAGGGTGTGCTTCCATTCTCACAGGAATTTTATAATGGAATTACAGACTTGAATTTGGGGGTCAAAAACTCAAGGGTAGTGATTTCCTAACTGGAGTCTGTGTTTAAACTACTGAATTGTTAAAATGTTAAGAATATGTTAATTAAAATATCCAATATTATTCCTTCATCAGTACTAAATATTTACCACCTACCCGTATTTCCATATTTGGTATACAGAGTACCCCAATAAGAGACTGAATCCCAGAATTTCCAGGTTTGCACAGGCTGATAATACCTAGAAAACATTAAATACATAATAATATTCCCTCACCAAACAGAAAAGCACTAGATACATTGTTAAATTCAGTTTCACAGAACAGTTAGGGTTGGAAGGGACCTCTGGAGATCATCTAGTCCAACCCCCCTGCTAGAGCAGGTTGCAGATCCAGGTGCGTTTTGAGTATCTCCAGAGATGGAGACTCCACCACCTCTCTGGGCAGCCTGTTCCAGTGCTCTGCCACCCTCAAAGTATAAAAGTTCTTCCTCATATTCAGACAAAACTTCCTGTGTTTCAGTTTGTGCCTGTTGCCTCTTAACCTATCGCTGGGCAGCACTGAAAAGAGTCTGGCCTCATCCTCCTGACACCCACCCTTAAGGTATTTGTAGGCACTGATCAGACCCTCTCTCAGTATTTTCTTCTTCAGGGTGAACAGACCCAGCTCTCTGTCTCTCCTCATAACGGAGATGCTCCGGTCCCCTCATCACCTTCATTGCCCTCTGCTGGACTCTGTCCAGTAGTTCCTTGTCTTTCTTGAAATGGGGAGCCCAGAAATGGACACAGCACTCCAGCTGTGGCCTCACCAGGGTAGAGTGGAGAGCAAGGACAACCTCCTTCGACCTGCTGGCCACACTCTTCCTAATGCACCCCAAGGTACCATTGGCCTTCCTGGCCACGAGGGCACATTGCTAGCTCATGGTCAATTTGTCCTCCAGGACTCCTAGGTCCTTCTCCATCGGGCTGCTCTCCAGCAAGTCAACCCCCAGCCTGTGCTGGTGCATGTGGTTATTCCGTCCGAGGTGCAGGACCCTACACTTGCCCTTGAACTTCATTAAGTTTCTCTCTGCCCAACTCTCCAGCCTGTCCAGGTCAAGTTCCAGTTTGAATACAAGTACAGATGACAAACATTACTAATCATAAACATTTTCACCTTTATAATGTCATCTCCTTTCCAATCAATAATATTTAACAGAACTTTCTAAATCACAAAACTTTGTTTCCTCATTAAAAACTATAGCTACTTTCGCCCTTCCTACTATGAACAGTATTTTCAAATTACCAGCAAAACCAACATTTCCATGGAAGAATAGCAGAAAGTAAAGACAAAGTTGCCAAAGAATGAATCTTAAACCTGAAAGATTTGCATCCTCTTGGCAGAACTGTGGGAAGTTTCTCCATCAACAGCTGTACCTTAACCCAACAGCTGTACCTTAACCTAACAAATTACTCAGTTCCTTTTAATCTCAAGTGAATTCTGAACAGCAAGTTTAAACACACTTGGAATTACATTCTCTGTACATCGTTTTAAACCGTCTTTTCCCAAATGACCAGTGTTCATCTCCAGAAGTTTCAACACAGATTTAACTCTGCATATAATCTCAGAGCCTCTCTTATAATTTGGTCCTTTTACACTGTATTTTTACTCAATTAGTTTAATATTTCAATATTAATAGGGAAAACCTTCAAATTGTTTCTACATGTTACAGAATACTACCTAAAGCTTACTCTGATTTTCAGCCTCAATTTATATACAATCTCTTTATTAAAAACATGGCTGCAAAAACAGTAACCTTGCTCATTTCCTTGACCACCTCTCTTCATACTTCACAGAAGAAATTAAAGCTTACAGAAACATGCTATCCAGAAAATAAGTTTCTCCAAATTCAACTCTGAATGAACAAAAAGAATCCAGGTTTGCATACCTTTTTGTCTTGTATATCAGAAATAAACCTAACCTGTTACTCCTTAAAAACTACAAGATTAAAAATATCATCTGCTCATATTTTTATTTTCACTAATACAAATTCAACTTTAATGAGATGCACTTTATATGAACTTGAAGAAAGTCCTCAATCTCAAAACTTCCACATCACAAAGACTTAAGATATGCACATGTCACAACAGACACACTAAAGGCATTTAAATATGTTCCACAGTGCACCTTGGAGGCCTTTTCCAAGAGCACATAGTGGCCACATCCCAACTGCAATGCAGGAATAGAACTGGGTGCATGCAGTCATTGTTGCCTGCCCCAATTTTATCACTAAGGGCATGATCATGCACAAGGATAAAGGACATGGTAACCATCAGCTCTGAAGAATAACCCAGTCTAGAAAATAAGGAGAGTAGAACAGCAGAACACAGCAGATAGTACAGACAGGCAAGAAACTCACTCAAAAAGCCAGAACAAAAATCAACATCCTCAAGCTTGGTTTAGCTACATGTCCTTTGGCAAGACTGACAGTATAAGGACATTTCGTACAAAACATACGTCTCTAACATAACAAGAAATATTAAAAAGGATGAATGTGTAACAGTAAAAGTGCCATGGCAAATAACATATTCCAAGACAATTGTTTCTTCAAGTCACTTGAACTTTCAGGCATATGTTGTTAGTTCTAAGTGTCTGAGTAAGAGAAGATGCAACAATGTTCCTATCAGAAACTGCTTCCTAGAAGGTTCAAAGTTGTCACAAACTTCCCAAGCTTCCTCTCTAACAAGTGAGAACACACATGAGAAACTTTTGAAGGATATCTGGATATTAAATTAAGCTTAGTGATGATTTTCAGAACATTAAAAAATAAATAGTCTTACAATGAAAAATGCTTTCTGAACAGTCTGAACCTTTCCTAAGTACAGCCGATAAAAATCCTACTCAAAATTTTGGTAAATGGTCATATCAAATGATTTAGTTTATCTGCAAGACACTGTCTTGACTCAAAGAATGAGCAGTCTGACACAGTATCTTCATGTTATATGTTGTAATAATGCAGAGAAAGAATTTAGAAAAATGCAAACCCCTGCTTTTTCAATTTAGCAATGTCTTCTACATGAAAAATCTCAAACTATATCCACCTGCAATTTCTCTTCAGCTATGCCACCTGGTAAAAGACGGTGATAATGAAACTATACTGTTGGTATCCCTTCACATAGACAAAAAAGATTTCTTATTTACAGTGGCAGAACCATCTCAAAGGCAAATTCTTATGATATGATGTTATTTTCAACATCCTCTCACCCAACAAATGTGGAGAAGTACCATCAACGTACAACTTTAAGGTATTCTATATAGCGAGGAAAAAAAGCTATGTCTTGTCAGTAGTCAAAGAAAAACAGGTATGTGTCCTCCAATTTTGCAATATCAAAACACGTCTTAGTAGCATTATAGGAGCATATGGATAGAAATCAGACACATCAAATGAGACAGATTCTGTTTCCAGAAAGGAAAATTTCCCTACCAATCATCCAGGTTCAAACAAACAAAAGGAAGTCTTACCTGCCCATGATCGAAATGCTGCCACTATTCCCATTTTACTAGCTAGGAACCGTGCTTCTCTGTCCTCCCTGTCATTAAAACAACAAATGTCATAATACAGTTAACTGCTATAAAACAAATCATGTTACTAACATGACAAGTAAAAAGTACTTAACCGAGATTTTAGATGGGGGATAAAATCCAGAGTAAGAGGAAATCTTTTACTTACGCATATATGTGTGTATATGTATTTATGCAATGTATATACACAACACAAAGATTAGAATTTTAAACTATTGTTACTTTTCCTTTTTTAGCGGAGTTTCCATGGTAGGAGGATAACGTCAAAGTAAACATCTATATGTGGTCAGATGAATCACTCTGCACCTCCACTGACAGTGAGTCTACAGCAAGGACCTAAAGATTGGGACCTTATTCAGTTACTGAGACCTAAGCAACTAATGCCATTTGATAATTAAAAAACCTGAATAATTCAAGTTGGAGGCAATGTCAAGAGGTCTCTAGTCCAAACTCCTACACAAAGAAGTTGTCAGTGATCAGATTAGACCAGGTTATACTCAAGGCTTTATCCAGTTGGGTCTTAGGAACTCTCAAGGATGAAGACTGCAGGACCTCCCTGGACAGCCTTTTCCAACTGGTGTCAAAGAAAATCCCTCCCCCGCCCCCGCCCCCGCCAATATCAAGTTGGAACCTCTTGTTTCAATTTCTCTTTCTTCTTGTCCTCTCACCTTTTACCACCATGAAAGGTTCTGGCTACATCTTCTTGATAATGTCTTCATAGGTATTAGAAAAGCTGCTATTCAGGGGAAGGTGTACCCTAACCTTCTCTTCTCCAGGCTAAACAAGCCTTTTTAAACCTTAAATGCTTAGCAGTATTTTAGGAAGCTGCATCCTAACCCACTGTACTCAACTACAAGTAGTTCAGTATTAGGTCATTGCTTTTATTTTCACTTCGGAAAGAAAAATAGCTTAATTCCAATACCATGAACACAAGTGGCAGCACAAGTAGCAGCACTAACACTTACTTGAGTTGTCCTTCTGCTGTGTCTGGATTATGCCTGTAGTGAAAATCTGTGTAAGGAGCTAAAATTCGCTAAACAAAAGAAAGACATGCATTACTTTCACATGAGAATACAGGGTCTTGCCCTTTCCTCAGTCCCACTCCAATCTGTTATGTTATTCCTGCTTTACATATCACTATGCTCTTAGCCTAAAATGTTGTATTTTAAACATTTTGCACTAACACAGAGGGTGAAATCTGAGACAAAAACTAAACATTTTCATTAGCAATACAATCTTTGATTTCTGTCACTAAAGAAGTAAAACTGAACCCACCTCTAATTCTACATCTGCTCGCACATACTGTCGGGTCTTTGGATGATTAATGAGGTGCAAAACTGTAGTTATCAGAGCCTCATTTATTCTGCTTAGTTGACAATCAATCACATTTTTCAAGATGGTACTTAAACCACCCCGAAGAGCCACCACCTCCGGATTCTGAAGTGCTAAATTAAGAAAAACATGTCACTTTGGCCAGTGATGGGAAAGAAAACATTTCACAGCTTCCAATGTCGACTTTGTCATCTCTTTAGTACGCGTAACTTCTTCTTCTTGAACACTGCTGAGGCACATGGAAAGTTTTTAATGGAACTGACTTAGCAATGAATTGAGATTTTGGATTAATTTATCATGAACAAAAATACTGGTCAGTCAGTCACCATTGTGTAGGAATTTCCCAACTTATTTCCAACAAAGTTCCCATGCAGTAGTTTCTGGATTTCCCCAGGAAAAGGTTTTGTGCTTTCTGGACTGACATGACATGGATAAAATATTTATACTAGAATACAGAAGAGTAACAGGCTGTTTATTTCTTTAAAATAGAAGTTTGTTTCTTGAAAACATTGCTGAAGTTTTCTCATTTATTGATTTTGAAAAAAACTTTTAAAAATCAGCACCTATGTAAAAGTATAGGGAGTTAGCATAAACCGCTGTCCAAATGGCCTTTACATGGACAAAAATACTGACTTCCAGAAGCCAGCTAACCACAGTACTCACTGTAAAAATTTTTAAAGAAAGGTGTTTTGTAATTCTCTGAACTCTTGTACATTCGTCAGCATCTCATGTATGGAATTCTCCCTACTTCCAATCCCTTAGTTTTAGAAACATCACCTGCAGCAGGGAAATGTTTTTAAGGTAAATCAAAGATTGGCAAGTCTTAAAGGAAAGAACAGCACCTTAAATCCTCAGGTATTTCACTTAAGAGGTTTTAGGTTAAAGTGATTTTGTTTTATATCAAACTAATGACTAAAATCCATGAAACCAACATTAAGAACATTTAACATCTAATTATTAAACAAATACCCTTAATTTTTTGAATACAACCTGTTTAATACAAACCCACAGAAGAGAAACTGGATTACAACCATGCCAAATTTTTCATAATCAGCTTTCGGTCATCTTACCTAGTTCACAGATAATGGCTATACATGCTCGAACCATTCTGTCTCTTTCTTGAAGACCATCGTTTCCAACTGCTATCAAAGAATTAGTAATAGAACTGGGGAACAAGGAAGCATTCACAGTGATCATCTGCCAAAAATGAAAGAAAAAGCCCTCTGGTTTCTTCGTAATATTCTCTGGTTTCTTCATAACATTTCTCTAAATATACTCACAGATTCACCAGTGTTCTGTTCCCTAGATACCACCAGACAGACCACTCCATCTATTACTTGGTTGTATCTGGCAAATCCTCAAACCTATTTTTGTACTTGAAATTCTTCTTTTGTCAATTTACTTTAACATTCTCTTTTTATATTATTTTATCATATAGGAAAGGGTTAAAAAGATGACTACTGCAGAGAGAACTATGGCTACCTTTTTTGTATTTTTTCCCAAGAATTTCTTTAGTGACAAAGAATGCTGTTCAATGACACAGAATAGATTATAAACTCTTCTATAATACTCATTTATACTGCAGCAGATTCTTCAATACCTATTCAACTGCTTAATTAGCCAAAACCAAAATCCCTGTTTTGCAGAGAGATCCTGTAGATTGCTGTAGACTACAAAAAAGGACAGTCAACAGAAGCAGCTGCTATAGCATTTGGAAGGCAACTGTCAGTAACACCCCTATATCCTCTTGCATAGTACTTGATCATCCTAGAACTGCAGCGTAATTCAACTTCATCCCAAGTTATACAGCTATGGCACAAAACACACACACACCCCCCTTGAACACATTAAGCTGAAAAGAGGAACACAAGACCTGCGTCCATTATGAAATCATTAATTCTTCAACTAAAAAAAAATTGCAACAAATTTGAGACTGAAAAGAAGAACAGATCTTAATAGCCAATGCTCATTTACACTACTAAAGAGGTCCTGCACCATGGAAATCCTCAGCTGTGAGTTTAGGACAATCAGAATTTACAATAGATTAAGGAGTAAGACTGTGCACATATTAAAGGCAAAAAACCCCACTCCAAAAAAACCAACCAATACCACCACTCCTCACCCTCCTCCAAATGAGGCTTTGACTACAGAGGCTGAATAGCTGTTTGTTCAGATTTTTTCATAGTTTGCAAAAATTAACTATACCTATCCTCCATACTATGGAACCTGATCATCACTAAACAGATATATAATTAAGGAGGAAGTAGGTTTTTTTTTGTCTGACTGCTTAAAAATGGAACAATGTAATGTGTTACAGCCCACTCAACCATCTCATTTTTTTCTACTAATAAATAACTGAGATGTAAAAAAAAAATACTCACTATCCATCAAACACCTAAAAACTTAAAGCTGATTTTCCAAGGTTTGGTTCAGTACCTCTTTCGTCCCAACAAAAGCAGGTTTACTTTCATTATTTTTCCAAAACTGTTTTGTCCTATATTATTTTACAGCTCCCTTAGATGTCTTACAGATATTTGCTCAGACAAAGGGAATTGTTTTACCTTCTTTGCAGAAGATGTTAAAATGAGATCAACCATTATGACAAATACATTGGAACACTTTAACAAGTTTAATTTTAAGACATGTTTTCGAGAAACTTCCTGTCATACATAATTTTAACACCCACAAAACAGGAAGCTTTAAGATAGGACTCTAAAGAAAAAAGAAACTCTTCCCCACCCATGCAGTCTTTCACTTTTACAATGGCATGAAGTAACAAGAACTAGCAACAGAATGGGTATACCAATTCACTCTACAAAATTGTAACCTTTTTTCGTGCTGATACTGACATGTACTTAGTGTGAGGACACAAACAGCCTCTGAAGGCTCTCCTGCTTCATTGTTTTCTTTGGTTTTAAGACATGAGAATTTAATTTCTTTTAATATTCAATTCCAAGTACACTAGTAGACAAAATACAAACTTTTGCTTTCATTCTGCTCTAGGTATCAAAATGCGGTTCTAACGACTAAGGACAGGAGATGCAAGGCTACTTAAAAGCAGCTATGTTGAAATAAGTAACAAAGACTACGAATTTGGTCTTTAAACATTCCTTCAAAAAAGAGGAAGAAAGAAGGTGGTTCACATTGTACCTAACTGACTTCTGCCTTGAAAATAAAACATCCTATTAAATTATTTTAAAAAATGGTCTTACTGACTTCTGAAGAAACTTTATGCCATCCTTTTCATGGCTTAAGACACTGCTAAATTGCAAAGCTCTTATGAAGGAATGTAGAGGTGATTACAGTCAAAAGAGACAGTGAGCACTCAAAGCCTTCCAAAAACATCAGAAATCAAGTTTGAAAAGTTTAAAGTTGTTTCTTTTCTCTTCCTATACTACTTTAACCTGCACATTTTTTAAAGCAAGTTTATCATTGCATCTTTCATAAATTCATAGAACAGGATTAATATTTTATATTTTGTTTTTCTACTCCATGAAAAGGAAGAGAAGAAAGTGAGAGAATATTTTAAAATTAAAGTTTTTTATATATGCTATTCTTACATAGGCATTTTTGCTATCAAAGATGATGTTACAGAATTGCATCCAGACTTTGAAACTGAAAACAGTAGTACTGTGATGCTGGTGGAATCCAGCTCAGCTCTTCCACGGCTCACAATAAACTATCTCCTGCACAAATGATTGTTTTATTTTCCATTCATTTTCTTCTTTTAGAGCTTTATATAACCTTTTCGTAATTTCGGTATCAAAGCACTGAGTCTGTCATATTAATAGAGATGAAAAGAGACGGGAAAAGGGCAAGAGTGGGGTAACAAAAAGACACTGTGAAAATACAAAATCTACCTATTAAGATGTGTGTCACAGTATTCCTTATGAGAGAGCTTCTCAAGTATGGACAGCTCTATGCCAATGCACGCTTAACTGCAGTAGTCCAGACAGGATATGAAAAAGGTGTTAACTTTACTGGTAGCCAGGTTGGGTGCCTTTTTGTTTGTCTGACATTGTGTTTTAGGGAAAAAAGTATGTTCGAGGCAGCAAAAGATGTTAGGAAACACCTTTCATCAACATAGTTCTCAACATTGAAGAACCATCAGCAGCCCTGTATAGTATGTACATTCCATGCATGTACAGGCACCCCATGCATAGCATCCTTGTATAGTGATGGAAAAAAACCCAGCACTGGTAGTCAGCTATATGATTTTTTTTTTTAAATGCTTATCTTTCAGGATCATCTTTTCAAATCAAACTAATGTATTTATTTCTCTTACTTCCTCTTGTTTCTTTCAACCAAGACAGAGGTCTTTGCTCAACCAGGAAATGCTCAAAAAAGCTCAGGAATAAGGACAAATTTCTGACCCTAATAAAACCAATTATAAATGTGTTTCCATTCCTTCTCCTGATTTAAGTTATTCTGGCTCTACACTGTAGCTCTTTTTTTAAAGCAGATTAGTAAAGAACTTTTATAAATTGCTACTTGCTCAAGGATCCATTCCTTTATGGTTATGGGTTTTGTTTGTTTGGGTTTGGTGGGGGTGGTGGTGTTTAAGCTTTAACTGTCTTTTTGGTGTAATTGTTAAACAAGTATACTGCCTCTTCTGTAAGACAAAAACCAAGTGAGCTTATTATAAGAAAAGAGGTTGCACATCAAATGTCCATATTTTCAACCTATACATATACTTTCAAAATAGATTAAAAACACACAGTGCTCCTGGGGAACGATTCTTCCAATTACTTCAAACTTTACTCGAGCCTTTTTCCTAACATGCTCAGTAGAAGTAGAATATAAGCCTGATAAAGCATAGTAAAGTCCAGTACAAAGGCAGGATACTATGTTGCCTGAAAAAAACACTTTCAGGAGCTGTATATGCCAATTTCTTTAGGATGAACTTGAAAACGCAGCTATGACAGCTTCAAACCTCTCATATCCATGGATACACAGTACAGTAACCATCACAGACTAACTATATCTTATTGTGTATCTGAGAAAAGAACTATGGAGAGCATCAGCCTTTACGGATAAAGCAGTAAGGCTAGAACCATTCCTTCAATTGATTATTCCAGTGACGGCAATTTGCCTCATTTCTCAACTAGCAGAAAATCTCCCATCCTTGACTCACAGATGCTTAAAAACACGATACAATAAAGTTAAATCATTAGATGAAACTTAGTAATATGGTTCTTATACCCTTTCATACATAATTTGATACGTTTTTCCCCAGATCCTGTCCAGTATGATCTCTATCAAAGGAAAATTAGCTAGATTTTTCTAGCCCATTAGAGATTCTCAGTGGCAAGAGATTAAAATCAAAACAAGTCTCAGCACTACCCTTTCTCCTTTCTTTTGAATTATCAGCTATAATTTGTTCTCACATGATAAAATAAGGTATGAGAGACTGTGTGGGAAAAAAACACAACTGCTGGTGGAGAAAACCAGGATTCAGCACAACTGACTGGCAGAGCTGATAAGACCATATACAGTTAGATTTTACCTTTCTGACTAATCGAAGTGCTTGTGTTCTTTCTACTTCATTACTCTGCTGTATGTCAATGCACCTAAAATAAGTTAAAAAACACATTTTGTTTATAACAACACTAACTTTCACCTTAACTGCTAACAACTCATGTTAATATTTATGTAATTGAATAAATAAAAGAAAAATATTATGACTGATTGTTTTAAATATTCTGCCTTTCAGCAAGCACACTCATTATGATTGGTCAATTAGCTTCGGTTTATGTATTTTTCAGTTATCTTCATTATAATTAAATCACTAGAATGTTCTCAAATACACAACGGCAAGGCATAACAGCTTCAACAAATATTTTCTGAGCTAGCTGCATCTGTCATTTCAAATGAGACTAAACAAAGTCTCTGTAATGTTTCACATCAACCTGTTTCGTGTGTGTTCTCAGATCAGAAAAGTCCTTTTGCTCCAACAAAATTAAACAGCACACTAAAACTGACTCTGTGTGTATTTATAAACAGAAACACACACATCTATATCAGTATATGAAATCCAACAAGATTTTAACAAAGGAAGCACTGGAAATGCTAATATTTACATCTATTCAACATGCTGATCTTATTACCTTATTGTTAGTTTGCCTTTTGGTATTCTTTTGTTGTGTCATGGGTTATACTTAGATTACAAATTCTTGGGTATGAACTACTTTTTGAGCCCTGACTTTGTACTAGAGGCTCCGAGGTACTATAATACAAAGAATCAAAATAACTCCCATAAAACAACTTAACACACCAAAATTACTGATGTTTCAACTTTCTAATAACACCACAGATCATTTTATGATTAATGGCATTTATGATTGAAAACCAGTAATTTTTTAGATTACTCACTGTATATCATATATTAGGACACCATTTTATTTGGATTAGCTGGTGTGACCTATTATCCTTCTACTTTTAAAGTCATATTGAAGAAAAATAGTTTCATAAAACTACATATCAAGAATGTAAGAGGATATGAAAACACTTTTTCTCACTTATTTCAACCATGAAAACACAAGGGATTTACAATTGTACAATTTACAACAAGAAGTAAGAGAAAAATTACCTGGCTATCAAGTAATCCACTTTCAACTTAAGCACCTTCTGGAGAATACTGGAGTCTCGAATGAGATAGCGGAGGGCTCGCAATCCTGCCGCTCGCACCTCTTTTGCTTCATTTAGTAAAGCTAATCTCAGACTACAATGAAGAAAACAAGGGGGACAAACAACTATTTAGCAGCAGGTAGACTTCACCGTCTGACATGCAGCTACTACCTACTCCTTTAAAATAAAAAGTCTGATTTTTAAAGTGAAATGTTCTGCATTAATTTTCCATTTTTGAGATAATCACCTGAACAGCCTAGAAGGCAAACCTTCACCTTGCCAGCAGATGTAGACAGTATATTAATCTGAAAAAGCCACAAACCAGGTTCTTTTTCCCCCTCAAAGAACAGCTTATACATCCTTGAAATGATACATGACCAGGACCTGTACACAACTAGTTATTTGACAAAACAGCTGAGCACATTAGTTCAAGAAAATTAACAGGTAGAGAACATTTCTTCCTTCCGCTAGACTGCCAAGCTGTAAGCACGTGTCCTCAAAACAATGTGCTGAGGCCTAATAAGAGACAAATTTGAACATTAAGTAATTATACACACCACTCACTAAAGATGTTAGGGCACCATGTTATGTTTACATGAAATATTACACAGTTATAACTTCAGCGGCCCCACACAGCACAGATTTCTGCAGATCTCATTTTAACATATAACCAAAGCATATTTCTCTTTAGACAGATTTTGATAGCATTTTGCTCACACTGAGGTGAGCTTTCGTAAACAGAACTGTCATCATAATGTAATTTCCTAAATTCACTATCTAGATAAAAAGAAACAAGATACTGAAGGCCTTCAGAGATGGAGTTTGAAAGTATTAAGTGACACACTGTCCTTTTGAAGGCCCTCAAGATTTGCCCCTTTTCCTTGACTACACAGGGGGGGGAAAACCCCCAACCTTCCAGTGACATATTTTAGTGGGATTCTTTCCGTGGCCATCTAAGAATGTAAATACTTCAGCCAGTGAGACTGAATTTCTAGCTATACATATGGTTTTTCTTTTTTCTTATTCTAAGACCATCACGCATGGTAATCAGCTACTTTTAAGGCAAAAAATCTTCTGAATTTTTCTGGAGATTAATCAGCCTGTGTAAAAGTCACTATAACGTAAACCAGCTTTCAGGTGATATCTAGACAAAGTAACAAGGCTGCAATACTATATGCAAATAAAGACAAACTGATTATTACTTTCAGCGCCAAGTAGGTAATTACTTCAGGAAGATCATCTCTGCTGTAATATCAAACACGATTTTTCACATAAAGAGTGCCACTAATTGCCTTTATTTACTTCCTTTAAGCTGAGCTAGAAGCAAATAAGAAACAGATTCTCAATCCTGTGAGGTTAAGAAAAATTTTTCCCCTAAAAACCTGGAAATAAGTCTCTGCTGTAGTACAAAGTCATTCAAGAAAAGCAGACAAGTAACTCTTCAATTGTGCTGAGCAGATAATAGGTATTCTCTAGATCATGAATCATGCTTTGTTTCTAGTCTTGTAGCTCTGCAGAGATGGAAGTCTGAGGGATGAGCAAGTAAGACTCAGTTCTACTCAATGGTATTTTTCTATTTGGACTCTTACCTCACAGTTTACAATTGCTTTGGATATGTCAGTTTAAGACACTTCAGCCGAGTTTCCTTTTAGGGCAGCAGTTATCCATTACTCATGCAAACAGTGTAGTTGCTATCTATGACATTTCTTATTAGGAGAGTCAAATACTGAATCTGGACTTTTCCCCTCTCATGAAGTAAAATACATTACTTTTATATTTGATGGAAAAATATTTCTTCAATGGTAAACCAAAACAATCTTTACACAAATAGTTTCTCAAAAGCAATCAATGCTTTGAAAGCTTGTTCTACAACTCACAAGAGGAGAGTATTCATTTGTAGACACAAGTTAATTTAAGAGCTGGCAACAGTTAAACCACTACGAAGGACAATGTTACCATGAGATTCAACATCAAAGCTGAAGGTACCAGAGGAATGTGTCATTACCTTTAAACAGTGAGAATGCCATGAAAATACATAGCTAGCCAGAAAGATACAGACCCAAAATAAAGGTCAAAAATCCATAAAGTGCCAATGACAGCAAGGACATATAGAAGTGTACAAGGCTAAACAAAAATCTCTGAATCGAAAAAAAAAACTAAACAAAAAAACCCTTACCAGTCAATGACCAAACTGCAAAAACTGGAGAGAAACCTGACCGTATAAAGACAGTGAAGATATGCTACAGCACGCAGGAAAAAAAAAGAGGAGGAAAAACTATGGGCATGTGTCTGTATGTGTCTACATGTTCTGATTTCTCAGCTGTACCACAAGAAGAAAACTAAATCTGAAAATAAAACTGAAAAATTAAATCAAACCCACTGGCTAACCCAAAAGGAAAAGAAGGAATGAAGCAAATAAGAGACCAATGGAGATATGATAGAAACAAGCATTTTTTTCATACTAAGTCATTGCTTTAGAGACCTGCATGAAGATTCCTACCCTAAAATCTTTTTTATCATAGAAAACATGAGTTAGAGTAAGTGAAAATGATGGAAGAACTGGAAGAAATCTACCAGTAAGTACCATCAGTGGCCCACCAAGCTTCACATCTAAGTGTTTGGAAAGAACATTAACATGAACTATCTGTACATATTTGCTAGCACTGTATTATAAACAGTAGCAGTCAAGATGGAGAAAAGGCGATAAACAGGTCTATACAAAAAGGATTCCAAAGGGCATCGAGAGGACTATTTATGATCTTAGAATAAAGTCATCTTAAAATAAAATCACCTAAAAATAAAACTGGTTAGCCATGTGAAGCACCCAGTAGATTATACAAACTATATTCTACTAATATTTTGAAAGACTTCAAAGGGGTTATTACAATAGCATATAAAAAGGCATAAGGTGTTGCTGAAGGTTGTAGTCATGGATATGAAGAGATTATGGAGTGACAAAAAGTAGTTTCACAAATCAAAATCTGAAAAGTTGAATTCAAAGAGCAGAGGTGAATGGAAGATTTTTATCCTGACCATTTTTTATCCTGATTTTCATCCAGGTTCACAATCTCCTTTTGTAGCCAGTATACAATTCTTGACTTGAAGGGGGGTGCGGTGGGGTGGGGTGGGCAGAAATACAGAGGGCAATGTAGTTTATATTAATAAGAATAGGATGTGGTTATGAGAAACTTCAAGGCCAGTTAAAAATTATCTGTATGCATAATTAACAAGATGGTGAAGAAAATTCAAGATTACTACATGTGACTTAACGCATATCAAGACAAAACCTGTGTTATAAATCCGTATTACATGATTCTAAAATAGCCAACAGATCAAAAAAATGATTTTGATATGCACCCTCCACAAGCATCTGTGGCTGAAAGTGCCAAAAAGATGTTGTGACTGCGTAAGAGTAAGTTAGTACAATACTACACGCCCTCATATTATAACTGTCACTGCAGAAATGACAATAACTTCCTAAGGCAGCATTAAGGCTCGTAAACATTAAGGCTAATAGAAAGTCTAGAAGAACTAACAAAGAATGCAGTAAGAAAAGATATTCACTACCTATTACAGAATTATTCTTGCACCTTTTTCTAAAAGCATCTCATCCACTCACTACAGAAAGATAACCATGGTTTTGACAAATCGGTTTGATCCAGCCAGGTAATTGTCAATATTCTGAATTTTGCTTTTACAGCCAAAGCCTCTACGAACACTCCATTTTCTTCATGGCTCAAGGCTTTCCCTCATCTGTCAATGGTATGGTGCTCTGGGAACCAAGGAGACTCATCTACATTGGGAATGCCAACAAAATGTGTCACTATTATCTCTATCTGCTGGCAGGAAGAAACTACAATGAGGCACCTGGACTAACAAAATTTTAAAAACAGAATGAGTTCCAAAAAGCAGATCACTAACCTGAGAATAATTGCAATCATTGCAGACTGCAACTGTCTTTGGTTCAGGTAAATATTGTATCAAGGTTACTGACCTCAAAACCTAGAACTTTATATGAAATCTGTAATTATTCTTGAAATAATTGATTCTCTTATAGTTTAATGTTCTAAGGTTACCCATTCATACTTCATAAACTCAGAAAACTCAGAGTATTTCTTCCACCCAAATAACTTTCTGTGTTTTCAAAGAAAAGCAAGTTTGTTCTGTAGAACAAAAAGATTTCCCTATGGAAATCTAAGATAATGTTGGAAACATCAGCAGAGCAAACTACAGAATTTGGCATGTTATTCTTTAGCCTACCTGAAGGTCATTTCCAAAATTAAAAGTTCAGTATTTGCAATTTACTTGGAATTGCTGTATAGCAAAATAATCTGCAGAGTACTACCACAGAATGGCTATAAGTTTGTAGAGCAAAATTTTTAAATTTGCCTGAAAAGTCTGTATTTCATGAAAACAATAAATATTTCTGAAGAAGCACCAATGAGCACAGTTATGGCTGTTAAAATGTGAGTATTTGAGTGGTATCCGTGAGTTTCAAAATTATCACTATAGCAGAAAAACCTGCATATATGCATAAAAAATTTGCCTCGTGTACATACACTTAGGAACCATTGGACTGAACAAAGTAATGACACTAACCATGATCATTTTCCAGCTATATATTTTTCTTTAAGAAGTCATTTTTGGCATTTTTCTAATTAGGGGGTTATTTTTCTTCATCCGTCTGCTGAGAACAACATTTTGTTGATCAACATTTTATTAAACAACTCATCTTGAGTGCCATCACACACCACATACAAGACAACCAGGTGATCAGGTCCAGTCAGCACAGGTTTACAAAATGCAGGTCCCACTTGACTAACCTGGTCTTCTTCTATGACAAGGTGATCTCCTTAGTGGGTGAGGAAAAGGCTGTGGATGTTGTCTATCTGGACT